>NW_020947122.1:2305009-2352377 GCF_900497805.2 Vombatus ursinus
TATATTGACTTACTGTAAGGAACTTGAGGTCAGGGGTTGTATTTGTATCCTCAGTGCTCAGGAGAGCACAAAGTCACTGCTTAATAAGCATCTGTTGAGTTGAACTGAGTTAACAATGCAGGGTCAAAGGGTTTTTATAATATTCCCTTAATTCATAAAAAGGGCAAGAGTTTCCTTTTTTCAAGGTTTAAAAGTAAAATAAAAATGTTACCTTTTAATTTCAATAAAAATTCTGCCACATGCTTTTTATTTTCGTTGATTACATACCCAATGGAAAAGTTCCTTGAGGAGCTTTCTGAATGAATACAAAGGACTGCATAGTGTATTCCCTGGCCTGTCCTTTGTTGTTATTTTTAAGTAAAAGCCATCTGTCTACTTTGTTTAAAATAAATGAATGAGTAAATTTGGGGACATAGCTTTCTGTAACAATGTGAGAATATTTGTTCTGGATAACAGATGATACTGTAGACTTCAATATTTTGGAGTTTCTGGTGTGAGATTTATTTTTGGTTGTAGCGTCAGACTTTTCATGTAGGTGGCAACCAACAGCACCATATGAGATAATAAACTGTTAAGAGTTCTAGCTGAGCAAACTAAATTAATAGGTACTAAGAGAAAAATTTGATGCCAAAAGGAAATTGATCAACCAGCAAGCGTTTATTCAGCATTTGCGCTTGACTGTGCAGGGGAGAAATAAAGACCAAGGCAAAACAGGATGTGACCTCAAGGAACTTATTTTCTCTGGGTTAAGTTCTTGTTCAGCCACCTCATTTTGCAAATGAGGAAACAGAAGCCCAAATGTAAAGTAATTTGTCCATGGTCACATAGGGAGTAACATCAGAGCTAGGATTTGAAGCCATGTTCCTTTTCTCCAGCTTTCCAGTATATCATTGCCCATTCCATAGAATGATATGTACAAAAAACTCCCAGATTTCATCATGCCTTTTCCCCATCTCCAGGAAAACTGTAAATATACATAGGCACATAGGTGTGAATTCTGTGTATGAGATCATTCACTATATGGCATGGAAGAAAATAAACATTTCTTAAGAGCCTATTATATGCCAGGCACTGTATGCATGCTTTACAATTATTATCCCATTTGATCCCCACCAGGACCCTGGGAGGCTGGTGCCATTATTGTCCCCATATTACAGATGAGGAAATTAAGATGGAGGTTAAGTGATTTGCCCAGGTTCAAGCGGCTGTTAAGTATTTGAGGTCAGATTTGAACTCATGTCTTTTTGACTCCAGGCCCTGAGTTCTATGACTCCAGGCCCTGAGGTCTATCCTCAGCGCCATCTGGCAAACAAAACTCTAGTGCTATCTTATGCAACAATTTAGAGAGGTTTATAGCGTCTTGGACTTGGAATGTGAAGATCTATCGTAATCTGTGCTGGTCATATCACATCTGGAGGATTGTGCTTGGTTCTGAGCATCACATTTTAAGATGCACATTGACAAACTAGATAGAGAATGTCTAGAGGAGGCCAAATGAAGGATGGTGAGGGAGTTGGAGAAGATACTACTTAAGAATCAAGTCAACAAAATGGAATTAAAATTTTTTAACATTCATTTTATTTTAAGAATTTTTTACATTCATATTAAGCATATTTTCCCATTAATTATGATGTAAAGAACAATTAGAAGTAATGAGAAGAACCATGAAAATGAAGAAATAAAACAAAACAACAAAGGAAAAGGAGAGAAAATAGTATGCTTCCATCTGCATTCAGACTCCATAGTTCTTTCTGTGGATGTGGATAGCAATTTCCATCGTGAGTCTTTTGGAGTTGTCTTAGACTTGCATTGCTGTGAAGAGCCAAATTTATCAAAGTCAGTCATCCCACAATGTGACTGTTACTGCATACAGTGTTCTTCTGGTTCTGCTCATTTCACTGTGCATCAGTTGATGTAAGTCTTTCCAGGTTTTTTTGAAGTCTGCCTGCTCATCATTTCTTATAGCACAGTAGTATTCCATTACATTCATATACCACAACTTGTTCAGCCATTCCCAAATTGATGAGCAATTGGAATGTTTTAACCTAGAGAATAGAGGCATTTGGGGAGCATGATAACTGTCTTCAGGCATCTGCAGGATTGTTGGGTAGAAGAAGGATTTAAGATTTTTAAAATTTTGTCATGGGGCAGAATTAGGAGAAATGGTCAGAAGCAGTAGAGAGGAAAATGTAGACTAGGTATAAGGAGAACGTCCTAACAATTAGAGCTATAGAAAAGTGGAATGGGATGCCTTGGGAGATTCAAATGAAGGCCATATGATTGTTGGGGATGCTAGAGAGGGGATTTTTGCGCAGGTATTTGGGTTGGCCTCCAAAGGTCCCTTCCATTTCTTAGGTTCCATGTTTCTACACAAAGACATTGTTTTGTAAATATACCATTAATCTGAACGTTCTCTCCCCTGGACCCTTGACTATAGAAGGCAGCATATACTACCTTCTGTAGAGTTCCCAAGATGTCTACGTCACTAGCTCATTGATAAAGTTGATAGATATTTTTTGTCCTAGACTGAATACTTGTGTTTGATGCTGACCCTTCCTCTTAGAGTGATTCTCTCCTTTCTTCACCCAATATCATTCATACAATTACTACATGTCTGTCATGGTGCATCCCAAATGTCATTGCTTTCATGGAAGCATCCGTAGATCTCCTCTCTAATTTGCTCTCCCCTCCAAACTGGCAAAATAGAAGTGATTTATTCTTCCTCTAAACTCTCATGCAACTTCATTACTCTTTTAATGCCGAAAGGATTTGCCTTCATAACATACTTCTGAGTGGATAGGAAGTTAACAAGTTCTATGACCTCCTTAAAGAATTAAAGTACAGGTGATTTCAAGCAGTCAGCATTTGGATTCCCATTTCCTGTGTCAAGTCAGGCAGACATTTTCAAATTAAAATGTTTCATATGCACTCAAAATGCTTTACAATATCACCACCCAACACATTCGCTTCTAAGAGGAAATGTATTGCCAGCAAATTTAGAACTGAGAACTGAACACATAATCTTTTTTTTCACCCAAGGCAGCTTTCTCCCATCATTTTTCTTTTTTTGTGGGTGGGGAGAGTGTTTGGGAGGATGAGAACTACCATTCTTTCATTTACTCAGACCTAATGCCTTGGAATTATCTCTGCAACCTTTCCTTCAATTCCCACATGGTGTACGTCACTAAAACTTGTCCTTCCTCCTTCCTTTGTGATTTTTTTTCTTTTTGCAAACAGAACTTTTCCTCCATTCCTGCAATAGTTGCCGCTCGTTTGGGCCCTTATCACCTTATGCCTGTACTCTGAAAACATGTTTACTCAGTCTCCTTGACTACCACCTCTATATACTCCAGCAGATTTTGTACTTGCTGCCACATTAATATTCTTAAAGTATCACTTTCATAGTGTCAGCCTCTGTTAAATAATAAAATTGACATTTATACAACTCTTTTAAGGTTTTCATCTGGACAGTGTTGTGAAGTAGGTTCTCTAGCACTTACTTATAGGTCTTATAGTATACCATAGGTATACTCTAGGTATTATTATGTTCATTTTTAGATGACAAAACTGAGACTAAGAATGGTTAAATGGGCTACTCATGGTCAAATAGCTATTTAGTGCCAGAGAACAGATTCAAACCCACATCTTCAAGACTCCAAGTCCCCCAATTACATAATATAATAGGTGTGGGAAAGAAATTGAAAGTTCATCCACTTTGGGAATGGTTTCAAACCAATTCCCAAAGTGGAAATGGTTTGAAAACCCTAGACATAATGAAGCATCCACTTTGGGAATGGTTTCAAAGCTCTAGGCATAATGAAGTGATTGTGAGACCTGAGTCCTTTCCACCTTTCCTGAAAGTAGGTAATTCTCAGCAAGGTGGGAAAGAATTACATCCTATGAATGCATAAAATTAATCTATTATGAATGGATGTTGGTTATATCTCCCTCAGGAGAAGATTGAATTTGAGTATGGGAAAGTCAGAAGAAATCTTTAAGCCTTACCAAGGGAAAATAAATGTCCTTTTTAAAAAAAAAAATCAGTTTTTCAGCTCTGCTGAGTACAATACTAAATTTCCTTTAGAAAATGAAAAATATTTTTCTCTTATTCCCTCAAAAGGATGATGGTGATGATATAATAATTATCTCTTGATATAAATATTAATACTTGGTAATTTTTGATAATATTGATTACAATTGATAATTATTTATGACATTTTGTATTTTGTGGGGTTCTTAACCTTTAAAACATGTATTATATTAATTTCAAAATAAACCCTATGAGTTGGATGGAGAAACTACTGTTATATCCATTTTACAGAGGAGGAAAGGTATAGAGATTATCATTTGCCTAAGATCACAGGTTAGATAATAGCCTATAAGCATCTCCCGGCAGGAAATATGAGGTGAGTATAAATACAAAGTCATAATAAGTTGGACCTTTTGTCTTCATTAAATGAAGAACAGGATTCTGTTCCAAACTTGGGTATTTAGTGTTTGAGACCGAAAAAAGAAAATTTATGTTGTGGTTCAGTGGAGAAGAAAAAAAAAAAAAACCTGCTCATCAAGAAGAAAGGTTCCATTGCTTGTATGGTTTTTGTACCTTCAGCACCTTGCACAATGACTGGAATTCCAAGATTTGAAGTTAGTGTTATGTCTGTGTTGAAATCAGTATAGGGAAAATGCTAAATGCCACCATGGTTTTCTTGATGCCTTCATTATCACTAATTTCTTTGATTGCTCATGAAATTAAAGCCACCTGGACCTAGGAATACTACATATACACTAGGAACAGTCCTAAAATGATTCATATAAAGAATATATCCACCATTTCATGTTACATTTTGGCATTATAATACTGGTCTCTAGCTTAGTACTTTAGAAATCAATTCGCCAGGCAAGAAGCAAGACAAATAATACAACTCTGGCTCCAGAGAAGCCTGTAAATTTATGGAAAGAGTTTATTATCTTGTTTTTAATGCATTTATGCATTGATCCAATTTATTTTGTTTCAAATTTTTTTTTAAATGTGCTTCTGTCTGAAGTTGGATTTATTTGCCTGGTAATTCTAAAGGAAAGCTGTAGAGTAATACTGCAGTTGTTCAGCTCATCACACAGAATTTAAAAGAGTAGATCAATGCATAAAAAGCATAAAATGGTTCTACATAATGATTTAATTCTTTCTTTTCTAGTCAGGGATGTTTGAGGTTGGTTGTTTAGGAGCAGGGTGGACCACTCATTATGGGGTAGATAACTAGAATGCTGGGATACTTGGCTCTCTGGGGTCCTGAAGACAGACCATCAAGAGCCATAGCAAAAACATAACAATCAGGAAACAATGTGACCATGTTTGGAGCACTCAAGTGATTTTGAGCAGTGAAATCCAGAATCTGAAATAGTAATGGGTACCACAAAGCAGAATAGAGAATATATACATCTAGAAAGGGTATAGACAAGCTTTGGTTTTTGAAGGCAGATTGGACCACAAGGTCAATCACTGCCTCTACGGACCTCCTCTAATCTGAGGAAGAACCCTGTAACGGAATAGACATAGGTTGATGTCAGAAGTACATTTCAGCTCATGATCTACTGAGTGTCACAGTTCAACTTATAATGCTTCCTGAGAAGTTTCTATAGGAAGATGGCAGCCCACATACGTAGCAGACTGTCATTCTGCATATGACCTGTTTGCAAACAAGAAATGTGCTTGGCCAGGATGAGGAAGGGGAAATTCGAAGCAACTTTCTCTAATCGCATGATTTTCTAGGAAACTAGCAAGTGTCTATGACCTGGTATGGGGGAATAGGTAGGTGGTAATTGCTTTCCTTATCTAGCTTTTGGTATTCTACTGCTCCAGGTTATAAAACCACTTGTATCCCAGTGACCCCAATACTAGACTTTACAGTAGTTGTAGAAGAACTCATGTACTGTTTAAAGTCAGTGATTCTAGCAGTCTATGACTTAGGGTATTGCTTATTTTGGGAATCATTTTGTGACAATTAAGATCAATAAGGTTGCTATTAAGGAAATTATAGAATTTTAGAACTGGAAGGATCCCAAGCAATCAGCAACATCTCAGCTAAGTTCATTCAGCTCGTGACTCAAAGTCTCCATTGAAGGAAGAATTCACTGCCTTCCAAGGCAGCCCATTCCACTTTTCAGCAAGTTTGATTGTTAGGACTTCTTGTTTAACTTCATCTAGATTAAATCTCTCTTTTTGTAGTTTCTGGCCATTCTTCCTATTTCCCTATTTATTCCCACTTAGGCTCAGAAGAAAACTTTTTTTTTTTTTTAAAGTAAGAGTGTTATCTCAGAAACTCCCTTTCTCTCTTCTGTTTCAGAGTGTGTGAAAATTTTAGTTTTCATACTGGGTTTCATAAGTATGCTTTCATATTAATATGTCCGTGGATGGTGAGTTTCTTCTGTCTTTTAGGCATTTCTTTTGATTTATTTATATACACACATATATACACAAATACATTTATGTACATATGTATATATATCATATATGTATGCATGCATGTATGTGTATTTATTCAGTCTTTTCAGTCGGGCCCAACTCTTTGTGACCCCATTTAGGGTTTTCTTGGCCAAAGATACTACAGTGGTTTGCCATTTCCTTTTCCAGCTCATTTTATAATTGAGGAGCCTGAGGCAAATGGAGTTAAGTGACTTGCCCAGGGTCACATAGCTAGTAAATGTGTTTGAATTCAGGTCTTCCTGTCTCCAGTCCTGACGCTCTGTCCGCTGTGCCATCTAGCTGCCTGTGTGTGTGTATATCTATATCTTTATCTTTATCTATATCTATATCTCTATATATACACATATACATATATATACATGCATATAATTATATATAATTTCATATTTATTTTTCATTTACTGTTGTCTACATGTTGTCTCCTCCTGTTCTGTGTAGTTTCCCTGAGACCAGGAACTGTTTTCACGTTCATCTTTGTATCTCCAGAATCAGGCATATAATAGATGCTTGGTAAATCCTTGTTAATTAATGGATGTAGGAGCACTGTGGGGTATGGAAGAAAATACTGCACCAAACGTCTAGAGATCTGGATTCTAGTTCCCATTCTTTAAGAACTGTGTGACATAAATTAAGATATTTCATTGATCTGAGTCTCAGAATCCTCATCAGTAAGAAGGTTAGGATGGATAAATAGAATAGGAAGAAATCTCTAAAAGTTCCTTCTGGCTCTGACATTCTGTGTTATTTTCTTTTTAAATGTCTGCAGAATCTTATTACCACATGAACAAACCTTGCAGGAGTATATGTTTTCTTCTTAATTAATCCTTATAGCCAGTGGTGATAAATATGAGAGAGGTCACGCTGCTGTTGGTCATGGACTGCTGCCTGGTGTTTAACCCTCCTTTTCCTGGATGGATCCTTTACAATTTCTTCAGCATGTTACAGAGACCTGTGTCATATAAATATCCTAAATTCTTTATCATGAGATTTAAATCTTAAAAATGACATTCTTCAGAAATTATTATTGTACTTCTGAACTACCTCTACTTTCTGAGCAGGTCTGTGGAAGGGGCACATTAAGGTAGGAAGTAGGAGCAATCTTTATGAATTCTCTAGTTATTTTAGGTTGTAGAACAGGAAGATATCCTAGACATCTTCCACTCAACAGTCGACTGAGCAGAAAGACACACACACAAGCACATACACATTTTCAAAGACATCTCTCAAAAGTTACTCTTCTAATCAAGCTCTTTATAAACTTATAAATTCAGCTTCCATGAGCTACAGTTACAGTTTGAGCAATGAGGGCATTTGATTTCAAGATGTTATTAAACTTAGTTATTAGCTGAAGATGCAATGCAAAAATAAGCACTTAGGCTAAATTTACAATTATTGTTACTGTGAGTAAAGTAAAAATGGCTCATTTTTAAAATTCATGTTATAGTTGAAGAAACTGAAGCCCGTAGAGGCTAAGTTACTTGTCTAAGATCACACATGTGGTAAGGAGCAGAGCTGGGCTTTGAATTCATCAGACTTTTAAATATGCCATACTGCCTCAGATGTTATGGGAAATACGTAGAAGGCATTGTCTAGAAATCTCATTGTTATCTAACTTAAATTTGTATGAGTATGTACAGTTATTGCTTGGAGTTGAAAAGAGTCTATCAGGAAGAGAGAAAAATGGGTAATTGGCTTAGAAAAAGGGAACAAATCTTTCATTAATTAGAACTCCTAACCTGAGAAAAACCAAAGATTTGAAAGTTGAGATTGGTATAAAACCAGTAATAACTTTTTTTTGTCAGCTTTATCTCAATTACTGTGCTCCAGAAAAAAAATAAACTAATTATCAAGTGATTTAATCTTAAAATTATAGCTTATTGTAGATAATGTAAATGAGGACTGAGCCATTTTTGCTTTTCTCACACTAACAATAATTGTAAATTTTGCACAAGTGCTTATTTCTGCATTGTGTCTTCAGCTAATAACTAAATTTAATAACATCTTGAAATCAAATGCCCTCATTGCTCACACCGTAACTGTAGCTCATGGAAGTTGAATTTGTAAGTTTATAAAGAGCTTAATTAGAAAAGTAACTTTTAAGAGATGTCTTTGAAAATGTGTATGTGCTTGTGTGTGTCTTTCTGCTCAGTCGACTGTTTGGTGCCTCTCCTTTGAGAAAACAAGATTTACAGATTAAATATCTTAAAAATAAATGGGATTGCATGTAAGGTATCCTGAGGAAAACTGCTTTTTGGTAATCTCCAAGTTGACTTAGCAAATGAGAAGGAAGCTTGACTGTTATGGTTGCCTGAAAACATAAAGTATGATGGAAGTTTAACTCTTTGTGTAGAGCCACCGTTGAATGCTTGGAATTCTGTTTATTTTGTTTGAATTGGGAATTTAATTTGGTTCTTTAATCTTACTGCCTCCTTTGGCCGTTGGTAAATCTTATTTTGGAAGAAGCTGTTCTGAGTAAGGAAAGTTCATCTGTATCTGATTACCCACAATGAAGCTAGACAAAAGATGAAATAGCAAATATCATCACTGACAAATACTGACACCGTGCAGAAAGACAAGGGCATAAACTGAGGTTCTGCCTAGTTCTTCTGAGATAGACACAACATTTAGCCCAGTTACTGCAGCCACTTTAATTACTGGTTTCTGGGGGCATAGTATGGTATAGTGAATAGAGTGCTTTACTTGGAATCAGAAAAACCTAGGCTTAAACCCCACCTTTCACAAGAGGGTAGAATGTAAAAACTTCTTGAGGAGAGGTAACAAGGGACCGTTGAGTTTTTTGTCCTTGTGTGTCCTCGTAAAGTTCCCTGGCACATAGTAGATGCTCAATAAATACTTACTGAATTAAATTAGTAGCCAAACAGAGGGCAAGTCAGTTCACCCCTTTTTCTTCATCTGTGAAATGGGACTAGTAATAGCACAATCTACTACTCCATAGTTTTAATGAAGAATGTGATTTGTAAACAGTAAAGCTCTCTAGAACTGTAAGTTATTATTACGAGACTCTAAGGAGAGAGGAACATGGTTTAACCTATTTTCATACTTGAGAACATCTAGAGATTGTCAGCCATACTCCAGATTGGACGTATTTTCTCCTCAAATCCAACATAGTACAGTAGAATAATCAATGACCCTAGAATCAGAATGCTGATGTTCTGGTCATATCTTGATCATTTACATGTGATGATGGGCCATTCTAGATGGCTGTATTTTGAGTTTCCTTTTTCTTATTTGAGGGTAAGGGATGATTGAATGGCTGTGTAAGGTGACATCTACCTCTTAAAACTTCATCATTCTGTGACTAAATCTGATCTTTTGGAATAACTACAGTCTTTGTATCTCTTATAGACATTATATTCTAACTCATAGTTGTTTGTTTATAAAGCGTAGGTGTCTCACTGGATTGTAAGCTCCATAAGAAAAGGGGCAACATCATGGTTTATCTTTGTACTCTTCTGCCCCAGTGACTTATACTGGCATAATAAATAAATGGATGTTGAACAAATGGCAGAGAATAATGTGGCCAAAATAACAAACTGAAGGCAAAACATTTCAGTCTATAACTAAGTATAGGGCATTTTCTCTCTCTCTCTCTCTCTCTCTCTCTCTCTCTCTCACACACACACACACACACACACACACACACACACACACACACACACACACGAGATAACTTTCAGTTAATTCATGAAGTCTGTAATATTCTTAGGCATTATGGGAACTCTTGGTCTATGTTAAACAGTCTAAAGAATACCTTAGAGTAGGGGGTGGAGCCAAGATGTCGGAGGGAAAGCAGTGACTTGCTAGAGCTCTCCCCCAAACCCCTCCAAATGCTTACAAAAAATGGCTCTAAACAAATTCTAAAGCAGCAGAACCCACAAAAAAACAGAGTAAAACAAATTTCCAGCCCAAGACAACCTGGATGGCTGATTGGGAAGGTATATAGTGCCGGGCTGGGAGAGGAGCGCAGTGCAGCGTGGGCATGCAGGCCGCAGCGACCCTGGAGCAGGTCTCAGAGGACTGAATCGCGGGCAGCTGTGGCAGTTTCCAGATTTCTCAACCCACAAATGCCAAAGACAACTTGGAAAGTCAGTGGGAAAAGTCTGTTACTATGGTGAGAGAAGAAGCTAGATCTCAGCTGCCCCAAGGGCAGCGACTGGCTTCTGAGCTTCCACCCCACAGACTAAGGGGGAATCGAGTGGCTGATCAGAGGGGGATTGCAAGGATCTCGTTGCCAGGGCTGAGGCAGGAATCCCTTGCTTTACCGGTGCTTGGATCTAGGTCACAGTTCTGAGGGGCAGTCCTGGGGCTAGGAGGAACGCTGGTGTGGTGGAGTTTGTTGTGGCTGTGGAGAGGAAACACCTCACCCCTTATCATAGCACCTTGGAAGAACTGAAAATTTACAGGTCCCTAAAAGTATCTCTGAAAACAGCTGTACAAACCCCCAAAGCTTGGGACAATACATTCTCCACATTGGAAACAGACTCTTACCTTAACAAAGAGTTTAAAATTCAAGTAATTGGGTGGGATCATGAGCAAGCAGCGCAAAAAGAGTCAGACTATATTATCTTACTTTGGTGACAAAGAAGATCAAAACATACAACCAGAAGAAGACAACACAGTCAAAGCTGCTACATCCAAAACTTCCAAGAAAAATATGAATCCCAGGCCTTGGAAGAGCTCAAAAGGGATTTTGAGAAGCAAGTAAGAGAAGTAGAGGAAAAACTGTGAAGAGAAATGAGAGTGATGCAAGAAAATGATGAAAAGCAAGTTAACAGCTTGCTAAAGGAGACCCAAAAAAATACTGAAGAAAATAACACCTTAAAAAACAGCTTAACCCACATGGCATAAGAGGTCCAAAAAGCCAATGAAGAAAAGAAATCCCTAAAGAGCAAAGTTGGACAAATAGAAAAGGAAGTCCAAAAGATTACTGAAGAAAATACTTCCTTAAAAATTAGAAAAGAGCAATTGGAAGCTAGTGACTTTATGAGAAATTGAGACACTGTAAAACAAATCCAAAAGAATGAAAAATTAGAAAACAATGTGAAATATCTCACAAGAAAAACAACTGACCTGGAACATAGATCCAGGAGAGAGAATTTAAAAATTATTGGACTATCTGAAAGCCATGATCAAAAAAAGAGCCTAGACATCATCTTTCAAGAAATGATCAAGTAAAACTGCCCTGATATTTTAGAACCAGAGGGCAAAATAGCAATTGAAAGAATCCACCTATCTCCTGAAAGAGATCCCCAAAGGAAAACTCCTAGGAATATTGTAGCCAAATTCCAGAGTTCCCAGGTCAAGGAGAAAATATTACAAGCAGCCAGAAAGAAACAATTCAAGTATTGTGGAAACCCAATCAGGATAACACAAGATTTAGCAGCTTCTACATTAAGGGACCATAGGGCATGGAATATAATATTCCAGAGGGCAAAGGAGATAGGATTACAACCAAGAATCACCGACCCAGCAAAACTGAGTATAATCCTTCAGGGGAAACAATGGTCATTCAATGAAATAGAGGACTTTCAAGCATTCTTAATGAAAAGACCAGAGCTGAATAGAAAATTTGACTTTCCAATACAAGACTCAAGTGGAACATGAAGAGGTAAACAGGAAAGAGAAATCATAAGAGACTTATTAAGGTTGAACTGTTTACATTCCTGCATGGAAAGATGATATTTGTAACTTAATGAGACCTTTGTCAGTATTAGGGTACTTGGAGGGAAAAAAATTATATGTATATAGATAGATAGATAGATAGATAGATAAATAGATAGAGGGCACAGGGTGAGTTGAAGATGAAGGTTTCATATCTGGAGAATAAAATTAAGGGGTGAGAGAGGATTATACTAGGAGAAGGAGAAAGGGAAAGGTAGAATGGGGTAAATTATCTCACAAAAAACAGAAAAGAAAAGGCTCTTACAGTGGAGGGGAACTGGGGGAAGGTGAGAGGAAATGAGTGAATCTTACTGTCATAGGATTTGACTTCAGGAGGGTGTAACATACACACTCAGTTGGGTATGGAAATCTGTCTTACCCTACAGGAAAATAGGAGGGGAAGGGGACAAGAGAGTAGGGGGTTGATAGAGAGGAGTGCAGATTGGGAAAGGGGGTAATCAGAAGCAAGTACTTATGAGGAGACACAGGGTCAAAAGAAAGAATAGAATAAATGGGGGGGCAGGATAGGATTAAGGGAAATAGAGTTGGTTTTTCACAGCATGTCTACTATGGAAGTGTTTTGCATAACTGCACATATATAGTCTATGTTGAGTTGCTTACCTTTTCAATGAGGGTGGGTGGGGAGGGAGGAAGGGAGAAAATTTGGAACCCAAAGTTTAAAAAACACATGTTTAAAAAAAAATGTTTTCACATGCAACTGGGAAATAAGAAATACATGAAATGGGATACCGAAATCTATCCTGCTCTACAGGAAAATAGAAGGGGAAGGCAGGGAGAGATAGCAGGGAAAGCAGACTAGGGGAAGGGGTATTCAGAATGCATGCCATCTTGGGGTGGGGGGAGGGGCAAGATGGGGTGAAAATTTGGAACTCAAAATCTTGTGGAAGTAAATGTTGAAAAATAAAAATTAAAAAAATATTTTGATAACTCTCTTTCAAAAAAAAAAGAATACCTTAGAGTAGTCCTCTCTGGGGCTTAGATTCCCATTGGCAAAGTGAAAGGGTTGGGCTGGCTCTGCCATCTAGGACTAGGCTCCCTCCGGTTCCATAGAGTTTTCGATTGTTGGGAGCTAGATGGAAGTTTTAATGATGGGGACAGATCACAGCTTTTACAATAAGCTTCAGCGAAGGGTTTTCTGTATTCAGTGATATTTTCTGTGTCACTTTCAGAGAGAAATTCCAGGTATATTACAACAAGTTAGTTATGTCTTTGGGTTTTACAGATCTTTTCTTAGATCTGTCTTATTCTTTTGTCGATATGAGATAAGTTTGGAATTGGAATAGGCCTTGGAGATAATCCAAGGCAGCCCACTCATTTTCCATATGGAGAAACTGATGTCCGGATCTCCTGGCTTCCTAGATCTTGAGTGAACATAAAATATATAGATCAGGAAGGAATAAAACAACCAGCACAAATTTCATACTCTCTAATTTCACTCCAATCAGATTTCTTTAGGATTGACAGTTTTCCCCTCCCCCCTCCCTTACCCCTTACAGTATGAAATCTATAGCGTTAGCTAATAGAGAATAAAGATGAGATGCCTGTGCTTTATAGTTTCCTCTAAGGACTCTTAAGTAACCTAAAGGAAAGTCTGTTATTTTTTTTTTGTGGACTCAAATTTATTTTGCTTTAATTTGCTTTAAGAATAAAGTGCTTCTGAAACGATCCTTTGGGGGGCTGTTATGTGTAGATTTGTGAGTGTTTTGCATTGGCCACCCCTTAATCCTATCTGAATTACCATTGAAACCAATTGGCTTCTGTAACCAATTGAGTTGGGATTGCCTGTTTTTGAAGTATATGTTTGTGTTGTTAGTCATTGCAAGTGTCTACCATTATCCCTCTTAATTGGGTCCAGGCCATCTCACAATTTGATGGGAAACAAGGAAGAGACAATTTATAAACTATGATGGAAAGGGCAATAGGATCTGATTTGTCTAGAAACCTCCATGGAACTCTCTGAATTATGAATTGTTTGGTATGCACTTTTATTTCCATCATTTCAGCTTCTTGATTTGTTTTTGCTTTATTTTCTTCAGAGTTCTTGGAGTGCAGGAAGGGAACCAGTAAAGGTGTGTGTGTGTGTGTGTGAGTGTGTGTGGGTCTGTGGGTCTGTGTTTGGGGGAAAGGAGCTGTAGAGGGAGGCACAGCCTATATAGAATCATCTATATAGGAGTTGTATATGTTTTCTATTTACTTAAATGTGAACATGTTGCTCTCCCACTCCCAATGGAATGTAAACCCTTTGAGGCCAGGTATTTATATATGTATTTGTACACACAGACACACACATCTCTCTGTCTGTCTGTCTATCCACACATATATTTAGCACCTAGCATATTCCCTGGCATATAAATAACACTTAATTGATTGTTATAGGGAAGACATAGAGGTCGGTGAATGTGACATCTGATGTCAAATACCAAAGCGCTTTGGAAATAACATAGATTCACAGATTCAGGGTTTGACTACTAGTCCAACCACCTCATTTTACATATGAGGAAACTGAGGCTCAAGAAAGTTAAGTGACTTGTCAAAGGTTACCTAGGTAGTCAGGATCAGAGGTGGGAAATGAATCCAGGTTCTGTCTCCAGATTTTTTCCCCTGTATCGTGGTGACAGTCACACAAATAGAGAGTTTTGAAGTTGTAATAGACATCAGTGGTTATCACTGTCTAGTCTAACTTCATTAAGCACCTACGATGTGCCAGGTAGGCATTGTGCTATGTATTGAGGATTAAAGGCAAAAGACAGTGGCTGCCCTTGGAGGGCTCATGGTCTAATTTTGGATACAACTTCAAATGACTGTGGACAAATGATATATATGGGAGAAATTGAAAATAATCAATCGGATTAAGGGGCATTGGGAAGGGCTTCCTGTAGAAAGTGGGATTTCTGGCATTTGGAGGAGACCAGGGAGATCAGGAGGAAGGGATGAGGAGGGAGAATTGAAGGACAGTCAGTGAAAATGCTTGGAATTCAGTGAAGGAACATCTTGTTTGAGGAACAGCTAGGTAGCCAATGACACTGGATTGTAACTTATCCTATAAGTGGTCACTTCAGCATTTGCTTGAAGTCCTCAGATGAAAGGAAGTTTACTACTTTCCAAGGCAGCTCATTCTACTTTTGGATATAAATTGTTAGGCAGTTGTTTTTGTTTGTTTTTTCCCCTACATCAAGCCTAAATTTTCCCCCTGGCAGCTCCCATTCATTGCTCCTCGTTGCCCACCCTTTGGGACAAAGTAGAAACGGGAGGGAGTTAGGTCTTGTTCTCCCTAACTCGACATCAAAGTGTAAGAGCAGTGGTTACAAGCTACCAAGAGGGTTATTCAGGCTTGATGAGGGAGAAACAACCCTGTTTCCTCCAGGATCAAATGCAAATGCCTCTGTTGGGAATTTTGAAGCCCTTTATAATCTGGCCACTTTCTGCCTTTCTACACAAGTTACCTTCAAAGCTCCTTCTCCATGAAGCCTGTCCTGATTCAGCTCAGCCACTGGTGACTTCTCCCCAAATTACCTCTATCTCTTTTGTACATGGAATCTCTCCGTTCTAGAATGCAAGGTTCTTTAAGGCCCTGAATGGGTCATTCAGACTTTGTATCCCTGGTTCCTAGCACACCTGACACATGGTAGGAAGCACTTACTTTGTAGGTGATTGGTTGATTTTATAGTTTCTGGGAAAGTAGAGTGAGCACCTTTTCTAAAGTCAACTTTTCACGCAGAATTCTAGTATGACCTTGGGCAAATAATTTAACCTCTCCTAGTCCTTAGTTCCTTTATTAAAGTGGGGATAATGTCTACAGAACCTATAAAACAGGATTGTTTTGAGGCTTAAATGAGGTAATCTATGTAAAATATCTTGAAAACCTTAAAGTGCTATAGAAATATCAGCCATGGTGGAGAGAGTGCTGGGTCTGGAGTCAGGAAGACCTGAGTTCAAAGGTAACCTTAGACACTTACTAACTGTGTGACCCTGGGTAAGTCACATAACCTCTCTGTGCTTCTGTTTCCTCAACTGTAAAATGGGGATCATAATGTTACCTACTTCCCAGAGTTGTGTGAGGATCAAATGAGTTAATATTTGTAAAGGGCTTAGTGCAAAGCCTTTTACATAGTAGGTGCCATGTAAATGCTAGCTATTATAACATTTGAGATCATTACCTCATTTTTTCCCTCTTTTTCAGTGGAATTCAGATAGAAATGATCATGTGACTGGTTGCTTTCTTGCTATTCGGTCTTATTCAAAGCTCTGGGACTATTGCATTGGGAGATAAAGTAACTACTTTTTGTAACTAAAGGTAAAGGTAATAGAATGAGAACTTATCTCACAGAGGTTCACTGAGACCATCTTGAGGACAGCTGTGGTTGCAGGACAGGCCAAAGGGTTTGATACCTACATCATCTTTTCCCCAGGTGTTTCTGATTTCTTACACTACATCTCTGTGTTTTCATAGAATTGCCAATTGGGAACATATTGCTGTCAGTAGTTTTCAGTCGTGTCCAACCGCATTTGGGGTTTTCTTGGTAAAGATACTTTGAGTGGTTTGCCATTTCCGTCTTCAGCTCATTTTACAGATGAAGAAACTGAGGCAAACAGGGTTAAGTGACTGAGGCCAGATTTGAACTCTCAAAGATGAGTCTTCCTGACGCTAGGCCTGGTGCTGTATTCACTATGCCACCTAGCTGCCCCAGGTTGGGGAACATAGGGGTCATCTAGTTCAATTGCCTCAATTTCCAAATGAAGAAACTGAGAAAGTTAAGTATTGTATGATTGCCAGAGGTGGAGTTTGAACACTTGTCTTCTCACTCCAGAGCTAGTATTCTTTCCACTGTACCACATTGCCTGAGATGACCATTGCTTGTAAAAATTGAACTGCATTGTTTCCCCATTAGTTCCTCTGGAGAGCAAGCCATAAAGCAGTCCAGACAAGAGTAGAAAGTCTGGTGAGGTACCTTGGGAGATTTCCTCTCTTTTGCTTCTTCTCATCTTCCCATCATTCTGTTAGCTTTCTTCTGTAAATGCTTTGTATTTCTGGGATTAATTAAAGTTTTATATGCAGTTATGGAAGAACTACATCCGTCCCCTTGGTTTTGGGCTCCATCTGATTTGGGTTATACAAATACATTTTTGAGAATTAATTATAATTGCATTTGACAAAAGGAGTGGTTCTGTTGTGCATCTGCAGATCCATAATGTTAACTTGCTACATGACTAATGAAGATAATCCTCTAAATAATCAGTTTTAAATGGTCTCTGCAGTCTGCATAGGTCAGCATGTATAAATGTAATTCTCAGTGCAGAAATGTTGGGGCTTGGTGTTTGTCTGACTCAATGTTTTATAATGAAAATATTACTTCTGTATTTATTTCTTAGCAAGGTCTGTGGGGATGTTGAATCTGTTATCTTTGGCTACTGCCTTCAGAAAAGGAAACTCATTTTGTTGTTTTAGCATGATAATAACAATTTCTGACATTTATATAGTGCTTGTGATTTATAGGATGCATTCACGTACATCGTCTTATTTAATCCTTGAGGTAGGTAGGGGAAAGGTTGTGTATGTGGGTGTGGGTGGGTGTAGATAGGTGATTTTATTGGGGTAGGTAGCTCCCATCAAAGAAAGCCCTTACACTGATGCAGATCAATGATTTTAAGTCTTATAGTTCTAGAGTTCCAAAGTTTGAGCAGGGGTTTTTAGCTTTTTTTTTGTATCATGAACCCCTTTGACAGTCAGCTGAAGCCTATAGACCCTTTCTAGAAACAATGAATTTAATTCATAAAATATACAAGATCACAAAGGAAACCAGTTATGTTTGAAATAGTTATCAGAATATTTAAAATAAAAAACAAGCCCATGGATTACAGGTTAAGAACCTATGTCTTAGAGAGTTACTGTGATACTTGGAGGTTAATTGATTCTCCCAAGTTCACTAAGCCAATGTTAACTTTATTTTTTAAAAATGAGGAAACTAGGAGGGAGGACTTTAAATAGCTATGGATATTAAGACCAAAGAGACTAGACTTCGAATTGATTGCAAAAAACCCTGGTATGAAGGACTTTGTGTCATCCCTCAAATACCGAGTAATATTTTTGAATGTTATATTATAAGCAGCACTTTCAAATATAAAACACTATGATACCTACAATTTGATGTTCTGTTCAAATTCATTCTGTTTTTACCATCATCATTCTTACCATCAATTAGAATTTATTAGTACATGGTACTAGTAGTTAGTGGGAAATTTACACAGCATATGGAAAATGTTTTTCTTAGCTTCATAAGGCTCATAATTTAAATTCCCAAACCTGATCCTCTTAGGGATAGAATGTGTAATCCCAGAATTCTGATGCCGATGTTCATCTCACCAGACCATGTATGAACATATGTAGTCCCTTGAAATCTAGTGTGTAATATAGCTGGTTACTGACAAAAGGGTTTTAGAGTTGAGGTCTCCTGATTTCAAGCCACTCTAAAACACCAGCTCCTTAGTACTTATTACAGGGGCACCTCATGGGAGGTTGCAACACTTTGTATGCAATAAGAGTTCATCGTTGACATGCTAATTTTGTTTAATATGTTTGTAGATTTTATGTCCTAGATTTTATGTCTTTATTTTTCCCAGTATTTCTGGAAAACAGCAACTAAAGAACTCTCTCCCCTGTCTTATGGTAGTGCATTCTTGAGGGTTGTGCTGGTAGATGGAGAGCTATGGCAAGGCCTGCCAAAATGGAAGACCTTAAATTACTGGAATATTGCTGAATTGTTTGCAGTTCTTTTGTTTGCAAATGAGCCTAGCCAAATTTGGACAAGTTCATCTCAAAAAAGTTTTGTTGTTGTTGTTGTTTTGTTCTGTTTTAAATCACCGCAATTCATGACTCCGTTAATTTAGGGCAGACCGTTACTTGAATTGGTTGATAAAATCACAAGTATGTGAGGTACGTATTGAAATACACACAGGAACATAGTTTCCTGGAGTGCAAAAAGGGAATGTGATGGAAAATCCACGGATGCATTTTGAATTTGGTTTCTTGGAGAACTCTAGCAAAATTTCCAAGCGAAGCAGACCCGTGGCTTCACTCAGTGACTAACACAGCCCCTCTGCACTTCAGAGTCAGTGCTGGGAATGATCATCGTATAGCTGGTAAAGTGAACTCCAGGTTAGTTTTGGAAGGGAGGCTGGCCCAACTTCCAGCTGCTTCCTAAACAAAACATCTGTTAGGTGGGCTTGAGAGCATAATAGAACTTCATGCACAATATGTTTTCTTCAGATTTCTGGTGCAGTAGTTTTACAGATTCCTTTGTTGTATGAGCCACTGTGGCCACATAATGTTGATCTGTCACGCTTAGCTATTTGAACTAATATCAGCTGGCTTAAATCATAATTGAAAAGACATGTCGAAATTTTAGTTCCTTCCTTTGGTAATCTGTAAAATTATCATTAGATGTGCTTCAAAGTTATATTTTCTGCAGTATTGATGCATCTAATAGATGACCACTAAACAATACTCAGGGCTTAAAGGGATTAATATTACCTCCTGTTCCACTCTGCCATCTAGAGTAGGACTGAAACTATAGCCAACACTATATCAACATTATTAGCATGTCAGGAAGGCATTATAACCTAGGGTTAAAATCCTGGGCTAGATGATGTGAGTAGTATTCAGATCCCCTCTCTAACTTCTGTTAGCTGTGACTGATCATTTAATCTCTGAGCCTCAGTTTCTCATCTTTAGAATTAGGTTATTAGGTCTAGTAACCCATCTCATATAGCTGTGGGATCCCAATGAGGTAATGAACATGAAGTACTTTACCAAGCCTAAGGCACTATGCAAATGTCAGTTATTGTTGTTTTGGTATTATCTCTTATAGAAGGGATAAAGTAGAACACTAGTTTTTTTTTTTAGGCTCTGAATACTCATGCTTATTTTCTGTTCCTTCCTGAATACTTTTCATGTTTCAGCATTAGTCCCTGTAGGTCTGGTGTGATGCTATGGACAACTGTATCAGACATTGTTCTTTTTTGAGGGGAGGAAAGATGCTATCGTGGTTGGGGTAAGCATTAAATTTCAACTAGTCTTTATGGAGTTGAAATGATTTCCCAAGGCGAAATAATAAAGAAATAGTTAATAGGAGAATAATAAAGAAATGGTTAATAGAAATTCTAGTGGTACAATGGAATGAGCCTGAGATTTGGAATCAAAGGACTTGGGTTCACGTCTCTATCTTATTGCTTACTGTCCCTGTGATCTTGAATAGCTCACTCAACCTCCAAGAGATGTGGTTCTCTGTAAAAATCACCCTCATTTGTAATATTAGGTGACTGAATTAAAAAACATGCATGGACCCTTCCTACCCTAAATCTAAGAACCTATGAAAAAAATGACTTTGTATTTGTTTTACATGTGCTGTGTATTTATATACATGTGTATGCACATACATATATGTGTATGTGTGTAGATATGTACACACATTCACACACATGCATCCTATGTGAATATTGTCTCCCTTGAGGAAAGGTAAGCTCTTTGAGAGCAGGGAATGTTTGATAGTTGTCTTTGCATCCCCGCCAGCTAATGTAGTGGCTGGTGCTTAAAAATGCTTATTGATTGATGGGGAAAATGCTAGCAATCTCTTCAAAGACACTCTCAGAAGTGGTAGTTGGAATAATAACACAACATCAGGACCTTACAATAGTGTAGTACTTTCTGTTCTTCAAAACCTGCGCCATTATGGTTTGGCGACTATCCTAAACCCTTCCTCATGTCTATTGGAAGACTTTTCCATAGGAACCATATCTACTAATAGAATTCAGTGAGATACATTTTGGTGCTGTGATGCCCCTCTAGATCCAGAAAATGTAGGTTCAGATCCCAGTTTGTGGGACCTTAAATAAGTCATAACTACCCTGAACTTTGGTTTCCTTCCCTGTCAGATTAAGTGGTTAGACTAGATGGTTTCTAAGGTCATCTCTGTATTTATGATCCTTTTATGCTTAATTTGCTTTTCAACCATCCTAGAATTCTGCAGGTTGAGAGATACCTGTACAGAAACAATGCAAAGACTAATTAGAGTTTAAACCAGAGCTCATGAATTGCCATGTAGACATTGGAAATGTTCAACACATTTTTGATTAGAAAAATTTATTTTAGTTTGGAAATTTAAAGATACTTATCTTTATATGTACTATCTGATAATTTTTAAGAATACACTGGGCATGTAGATTTAAGATAGTTTGGTAAGTTGCTCAGAGAAATGTCTAAGACAATGTATCAGACTCCTTTTGTTTTTGACACTAATATTGTTACTAATTAACACTTATAGTACCCTCCCTTATAACTCAGACAAAACATTTAAGCGAAACTGACCAACAACATGACTGAAAGCATTCCGTGTCTAAAGTCTTCCACCTCTTTACTTAGAGAAGTATTTAATCAGTTATCTTTCAGAAATAAGGTTAGTCATTGCATTTAATCTGAATCCATCTACCTTTTAGGGATATTTTATTTTATATTATTATAGTTTTAGTGTATGTTCTTCTTCTGGTTCTGCTCGCTTGACTCCATATCACCCCATAAAAATCTGTCTCACAGGGGACCTTTTAAGGCAGTAGACAGTATAGGACCCTTGGTAGGCTGAATTTCACCAAGTCAACCAGCAATTTTGCTCAAGAAAGCACCAGCAGGTACATGGAATGTTGGAGAGATTTCCAGCTAGGTACAAATAGGCAAATCTATCCAGAAAGGGTCTTATAAATTTGAAATCTAGGGGATACTCATCATTTGGGGAATGGCTGAACAAGTTGTGGCATATGACTGTGGAGTACTGTTGTGTTTTAAGAAATGACGAGGAGGTGGTTTCAGAAAAACATGGAAAGACCGATAGGAACTTATGCAAAGTGAAATAGGAAGTACCAAGAGATCACTGTGCACAGTAATGGCAAAGTTGTTGTTGTTTCTAGTCACATCTGATTCTTCGTGACTCCTTTTGGGGTTTTCTTGGCAGAGATCCAGGAGTGTTTTACTAGTTCCTTCTCCAGCTCATTTTACAGATGAGGAAACACCAAGGCGAGCAGGGCTCTGTGACTTTCCCAGGGTCAAACAGCTAGCAGCTGTCCGAGGCTGTTTTTCAACTCAGGTCTTCCTGACTCTGGGCACACTACTGTGCCACATAGCTAGCTACCCAAATGTTGTTATGCTGATCAGCTTGGCTATTCTGATCAATACAGCGATCCATGACAATACCAAAAGACTCATGATGGAAAAAGAATTCCATCTACCTCCAAAGAGAGAACTGATGAACTCTGGGTGTAAATTAAAGTATAATTTTCTCTTTATTTTCCTTGCTTCTTTTGAAATATGGCTAATATGGAAATATGTTTTGCCTCTTGTTTGCCTTCTCAGTGGGTGTGAGGGAGAGAATTTGGAACTTAAAATTTAAAAAGAAAAGAATGTTAAAAATAAATAATTAAGAAATTAAATATAAGAAGGTATCATATAAAGTGACTATAGTTTCTAACAGTAATTCCAAAGGTTATGTCACAGTATTGTCTATTGACCCCTTTCCTAGGCCCAGAATTGAAGGAAGTGACAGATGGGCGGGCACAGACCTCAGAAATCCTGTATGTTTTAAATCCTGTGCATTACTTCTGTTCCAATCAAGTCCTGTGACAGAGTGCCCATGTCACTCTTTGGGCATACTCTTTATATCCTGACACTTTCCACTACAGTGATCCTCATTTTTCACAGAAACTAAAGCCAGGACAGGTTAAGTGAGTTGTCCAAAAGTCACAGAGAGAAGGGGGATTAAACTCTACTTCCTCTGCTTTTTAATGGCTACCATTTATATGGCGCCTTAGCCTTTACAAGGTACCTTTCTCCCGAGTTTTAGCATAGAATCAATTGTCTGATGCCTTTTGGCACAGGTTTCAAGACTGACCAAATCCTGACAAGCCATTGTGGATAACCTTTATTTATCTTTCCATTACATTTACTTTTTCATTTTCATCCTTTCCCACTGTTTTATCTTTTCCAGGCCTAGGTCTGTGATCTTGTGATTAACATTTTCCCCCTCTCTGGTTGTGAAAACTTTGTCTTTCTGAAAGTTTCACCCTTGTCAAAAGTAAAGTAATTTTAAAAAGCCATGTGTGACGGAGCATACACGTCAGCGCTCAGGAATGATACTTTTTTTTTGCAAAACCGTAATGGTGTAATCTATTTTGCCAGAAGCCAAGGTACAGTTCCATTAGGAGACAAGGGAAAAGAAAAGCATCACCTTAATTTACCTCTAGGCATCTGATCAGCAATGAGAAGTGCCTGGGGCTACCTGGGTAATGACACTTGGATAACACAGTAAAAACATTCATAGACCAGTGTCTGCTTTTGATGAGAAGTCGAATTTCTCAAGTTAGTAAATGAAATTTAACCCACATAGGGTCATGTAATTAGAGATGACGCTCTTAATCTTTGTCAACATTAAATCAGGTAAAGGAATTGAGCAGACTGAGATGAGATCCCTTCCTTTTCCCCCTCCCTCCATTCCCCAAGTTCATTATGAAAAAAAATTGAAGTCTTTGGATAGGACTGATATTGTGCAATAAGGAATTGCTGTAAAATTAAGAAAAGTCAGAGTTTCATTCAGCTACCTCCAGATAGGAGCTGCTCTATATTGCCTGGTTCCTTTGGGGCTGAACTCATTATAGTAACCATCAAATGAGGAGTCTTCAGCTGTGGCTACCGCTCATGTTTGCTTTCTGACTGTATAGGGAACACGATCTTTAATTAGTTCAGGACGTAAAATATTGCGCAGAATGTCCCAGGCACATTTCCCTTTGTTGTCTAGGTCAGCAAATGTGATTCAGTTTTAATTGTTGCTGAGATTATTATCTTGGGCTTGTATTCCTAGAGTGCCTTTTACCAATTAATGTCAAGGTACTACTGGGAAATCATATTACATTCTTTAAACCCTGTAAATAGTGATGCCCTAATAGGCTATCTTTGGAGTATACTATCAGGAACCCAGCGCTCTTAAGGCAATATGCCTGTGTGTGCAAGGGTGAAAGCTTTGTACTGAGTAGTTTAGATATTTTTGTTAAAAATGTTTTAATCTATCCCTTCCCTACTGCCTTAATTTTTATAGATAAGGAAATTATGACCCAGAGAGGTTAAAGGATTTACCCAGGTCACATCGTTAGTAAGTGTGTGAGACAGATTGGACCCCAAGTCTCCTTGATTCCATGTCTGTCACTCATTCCATTATACCATGTTGCTCAACTGTCTCATTCTTTAATTTCCTCTGCCTTTCAGTTGATTTCTTTCCTGACCTGGTTTTCTAACTGCTCATTTTAGATTCCTTGAATTAGCTCATATCTCTGTGATTGTTTGGGATCAATTCATTAGTATATGACATTGGTTTACATCAGAAGTTCCACATCTGATGTGTGCTGTTATTTTTCTTTCTTCTTTTTTGGCCTTGAAATAAATTCTTTCAGTGAATTTTGATGTGTACAGATTTGTCAGCTAGTCAGCTGACAATTGGTATCTTTCAAGCCCATGACATTATACCAAAGAAGGTACTTGTGTGACCCTAACTTTAAGTAATTTACAATTTAATGTAGGACACAGGATGAGTACTTCATAAACCAGATACAAATGTCTTTTGTAGTAATACATAATTAGATCAGCACTGGACTTCAGATAGCACTTGACAGCAGAGACATTTAGAGTGTGATTCAAGGGACTGGAAATGAGTGGTAGTACTCTGAAAATGTAATACATAATAAACACAAATTGTATTAAGCTAAATATTACCCCTGATAGAAATGAAGGGAACTCTCAAATCATCTGTATACTTTGAAGGATGGAGTAACAAATATCATTTTAAAAACATTTGTTTTTGACATTGCATTGTGATTTGTAGCAGCGTTGGCTGATTCCAGTGTTCCCTAAGTTTATAACCTGTCAGTCCAGCAGGATTGTTATAATAAGACGGACACGTTATAAACTTTTAACAGTCCAAATCCAAATATGAGATGTTATTATCACTCCATATGATCATAGATTTAGAGCTAGAAGGAGGCATGGAGCTTGAAATCATCTCCTTCTTATTTACAAATGAGAAGAAATAGATGTCTTTAAAGATTAAGTGGCTTGCCCAAGATCACACGAGTAGTACAGCTGATATTCAAAACCTGATCTTCTCGCTCTTAATCCAGGGCTCTTTTTGCTGTGCTTATGTCCTGCTAGAGCAGCTAGTTGATGCAATGGAACCTGAAGTCAGGAAGACTCATCTTTATGAGTTCAAATTCATTCTCAGGCACTAACTGTGTGACCCTGGGCAAGTCAATTAACCTTGTTTGCCTCAGTTTCCTCATCTGTAAAATGGAAGGAAATGGCAAACCATTCCAGTATTTCTGCCAAGAAAACCACAAATGGGATCATGAAGAGTCAGATACAAATGAAACATCTTCTGCTACCTCTCATGTCATATTTTTCTGTTTGGTGCCTTTTCTGAGGTATTAGCTCATGGTTTAGAGTAGCTTGAGGGGACTTTGGAGGTCATCTACTCCACCTCTCTCATTTTGTAGGTGAAGCAATTGAGAACTAGAGAGTTTAAATGTTTTGCCAAAGGTCAAATAGGTAGTCTTGACTTTTAAGTTGCAGAGGAATTATGGATCTACACAGAGTTCCTTCAGAGGTAGCATCCTTTTGAATTCCTTAAATTGATAAAGTCACAGGTCCAGACCAAAAAGAACAGAAAAGGCAAATTTGTTGTTGTTATTCAGGCTGCAAAAATGTATGCGGTGTAACTTGGTCCATGCGAAATTTTTGCTTTAATTTTTTTTTAAACTGCTGAGCTTATAGGAATGTCAGAGCTGGAGGGAACTTAAACAAAAAAAGGAGATAACCATGTCTTATAATAGGTATCAGTAAATTACGTTTTTCTATGGCCAACGAGCTTAGAATGGTTCTTGCATTTTTAAATAAAGTTTTATTGTATTTTAAAATGTAAAAACCCACAAAACTATTCTTAGCCTTCAGGCTGTACACAAAACAATGTCAGGACTGGACTACAGTTTGCTCACCTCTGAGCGATAGCATCATGAGATCATCCATATATAGTTAAAGAGACCTCTAAAGCCGTCTAGTCCTACTGCCTCATTTTACAGATGAGGAATTGAGGTGTAAAGAGATTCAGTGATCTGGTCACACAGATATTAAATGGCGGAGCTGAGATTAGAATTCCACTAGTCTCTTTCCAAACTTCCCTTATTTTCCATTATACCATATCACCACTCAAGACTTACCCCAATCCTCATGGCTAGTAATAGTTTTGGGTACCTATACTTTGAAGGTCGTTCCATATAAAGGTTACCGCTGCCAGAGAAAATATAAATGAAGATAGGCAGAAGACTACTGAAATTCAATTTATGTACGGAGATTCTTGACACATCAATGTTATGAATTGGATGCTTAGAGGATCCAACTCATTGTGGTTTGACCAGCCCTTTTATTCTTGGCTAATTTCCTGAAAGCTTCCTAAATTACAGTGTCAATGGCATGTGAAAACATTCTTGTGTCCAAGGATTGTGTTTGACAGCCGAGACAACGATAAGGTATTTGAGAGACTTATTTGGTAGCAGAACGGCTGTTACTTAGTAGTTTAATATTGGCACTCTGCAGGAGCCCATGCAAATGGCTGATTAGCCTTCCCTATTAAAAATAAAGCATTTTTATAGCAGATTTTAAAACACTATGTCAACCATGTCATTGAAGCACCAGATTTTAATGGGTTATGAGTAAATGTATTATACTTTTTACCTTCCCTCCCCATTGTAATTTTGGTTGATATGAGAACCATTTTTATGCTGGTGGACTTAATTATCTTTTGGACAGTATTTACACGATGGCAGCTTCTACTGCAGAATGTTTCTGTGGGTAGATGCTGGGCATGTAGCTTTGATAGATGTGTCCAAATCTGTCTCCTCTTTCCTTTAAATAAGTCAGTCAGCAAGCATTTATTAAGTGACCTACTACATACCAAGCATTGTGTACCAAGTTATGGGAGCAAAAGACAGTCTCAACTTGTGAGGGGCTCCCAGTCTAATATGGCAGACTAAATGCAAACAACTACATACAGGCAAGATAAAATGGAGATAATCAGCAGAGGGACGGCATTAGCTTTGAGGCTTTTGAAAAGTGACCAGAAGTGGAAGATTTTCAGATTATTGATTCTCAGGCCTTCAGAAGGGCATATCTGCTCCTGTGAGAGCAGATATATATATATGTGTGTGTGTGTGTGTGTGTGTGTGTATGTGTGTGTATGTATATATATATATATATACATACACACACATATATATGCGCCTCTAAGACAAATTACAGATTTCTTAGCCTGGCATTTAAGGTTTTCCAAAGTTTGGCTCCACCCTACCTTTTAAGTTCATTTCATATGATTCCCCCTTCATTTATTCAACATTCCAGCCGAACTGGATTACTCTTACCCATACTTTACTTTTCATCTTCTGCCTCCATCTTCTTTCACAAACCGTCCCCTGGTCCTTTAATGGGTTCCTTCTTCACTTGCACTTCTCAGAATTCTTCTTGAAAAATAAATTGTTATTGCTGTGTGTTGTTTTTGTATCACCTTCATTTCTTAATCTATTTTTTCTGCTTTTGCTGAACCAGTACCATTCCTTTTAATATAGATTTTTAAAAAAGATGAGGGGAAGGGTATAGTGCAGTAAAACTAATGTATCAAAAAAGTCTGCTATTATATGCACCCTTTTTCCATACCCCATAGTCCCCAGCTCTTTTTATATTTCCTTGGGACCAGTCTTGGTATTTATAGTTTCATAGCATTTGTTTTTTATTTTATTTTGTTTTTTTGTTTTGTTTTGTTTGTTCTTTCAATTTACATTGCTGTTAATGTGTATATTGTTTTTCTGGTTCTGTTTATTTCACTTTGCATACATTTATGTGTGTCTTTCCATGTTTCTTTCTATGCCCCTCCTAGCCCTGTTCCATTGCTCTTCAGGTCCTGCTCCTGGCTTCTAGAATTCAAAACCATATGTCTGCTGCTGTCTCATCCTGGTAATTTCCTTAGGGTAGGGGTGGGGAACTTGTGGCCTCAAGACCACATATGGCCCTCTAGGTCCTCAAGTATAGCCCTTTGACTGAATCCAAATTTCACAGAACAGAGCCCCTTAATAAAAGGATTAGTTCTGTAAAACTTAAACTCAGTCAAAAGGCCACACCCAAGGACCTAGACGGCCACATGCGGCCTCGAGGCCACAGGTTCCCCACCCCTACCTTAGTACCTTGGGTCTTCTTAACCTGGGCCATCTACTCATGCCCTTGGCTTACTGGACTTATATACCGGGAGTCTCCCTCTGTGAGAACCATCCCCTTTTCCCATGGATGAGTTCCTCCTGGGGCTTCCATTTTTGTGGAACAGACCCAAGTTGGCCTTCATTCTCTTCCTAGTCCTGTTCCCGTCCTGTTCCTGGCTTCTGGACTTCAAAACCATGTTTCCTTGCAGGCTACCATCATTTCCTCCTCATCCCCCCACCCATCCCCCACCCCACTGCTTTTCAGCTTCCTTTCGTGTGTTGTTGCAACAGTCCTTCTGCAATCTCCCTTTTAAGTCTTTCACCTGAAGCTTCCATTTCCAAAGTTACTGATGATATTTTAATTGCTAAATCTAATGGTTTTTTCTCAATCCTCATCCTTTTTGAACTCTTTGCAACCTTTGAAACTTTTGATCACCTCCTTTGAAGTCTCTTTTCTTTAGATTTTCATGACAACATTCTCTCCTGGTTCTCCTACTATCTATTCAATTGCTATTTGCCATTCTTCTCTGCTGGTTCTTCATTTTTGTCACCCCCAGTGAGGAAGAGTGTTTCCGTAAGGCTGTGTCCCCCTTTCTTTTTGCTCTATATGATGTTGCCTCGGAAGCTCATCAGCTCCCATGGGTTCAGTTATTATCTAGCTGCAGATGACTCCCAGATCATGTATCTAGGTGTGGTCTGCTCCCTAAGCTACAAGCAATGCCACAAGAGTTCATTAAGCACTTAGTATGTTCCAGGTCCTTTGCTGAGAGCAGAGTATAAAAAGAAAGGCAAAAATACAGTCCCTGCCTTCAAGAAACATATTTTTAAGAAGCAAAAGCTGAGTCTTGCTTTATCAACTGACTTCTAGATTTCTCAAACTGAATGTTTTGTGGGCATCTCAAACTCAACATATTTAAAACAAAATTGAGTATTTTTTCACCCATGTCCTCCTGTCTCCTGAACGTTTCAGTTATTGTCAAGGGTACTACCACCCAGCCAGTCTCCCACCTTGATGCCATCCTTAACTCTTCACTCACCCCATATATCCTATCCATTGTTGTCAAACCTTGTTATTTCTGCCTTCACCACACTTCTCATCTATGTCTCCATCTCTTCACTCCTACAAGCACAACTCTATTTCAGGTCCTTGTTTCCTCTACTTTTGACCACTGCAATATCCTTTTCTTTGGTTTCTCTGCCTCAAGTCTCTCTTTACTCCATCCTATCCTCCTCAGCTAACAAGGAGATTTTTCTGAAATGTAGACCTGAACGTATTACATCTGAATCCCATCTTTCCCAAAAGCTTCCCCAAGGGTTGATGCCTGTTGTATCCAGTATCAAATATCAACTCCAGTGTCACATAGAACTCTTCATAACCTGGCTCCTCGCCTTACTTCCAGTCTTCTTACACTTTACATTCTAGCAACATTGGCCTACTTGCAGTTCCTGCAACATGACCATCTATCTCCCTTTTCTGTCTCAGACCCCTGGAATGCTTTACTCCCTGATGTCTGTTTCTTGGTTTTTTCAACTTTTTTCAAGACTTAACTTCTATCCCTGGAGAGGACTTGGCTTCTATTACAAAAGGCATTTCGTGGTACTAATGTGGCTAATGTGCCTTCCCCTCTCAATGTCTTCCATCTGCTTTGTATATGCTTGCTTTTCCACCTGCTTACATCTACATGTTGTCTCTTCCTTCTTAGAAAGCAAGAGTCTTAGGGGCAGCTAGGTGGCACAGTGGTTAGAGCTCTGACCTTAAAGTCAGGAGGACACAAGTTCAAATCCAATCTCAGACACATGACACATATTAGCTGTGTGACCCTGGGGAAATCACTTAACCCCAATTATCTCACAAAAAAAAAGTATGAGTCTTGAGGGCAGGGACTGGGTTTTTTCTTTTCATTTTATACCCAGCTTTCAGCATAGTTTGTAAGTACTTACATACTAAGTACTTAATAAATGCTTGTTGACTTGACTTGTATTTTTAAAAAGGATTAATCTGGCAAGGTGGATTAAAGTGTAAAAAGTTGGAGGTGAATCTAACTAAAGAGTCTATTTGCATTATCCAGGAGAATCAATATGAAATCTAAACTTGGGTGGTGGTAGTGAGAATGATGAAAAGAGAAAAGTTTGGGAGAGATTTTACGGGAGCCAAATCTGTAAGACTTAGTGACTAGATGTTGATATGAGTGAGGAGGGGAGGAGGAGGAATTGAAGATGGATTTTGGAAGGTTTTTGAGCCTGAATAAATGGGGAAGTGGCCAACTACGTGGTATAGTGTTAAGACTGCTGGCCCTGAAGTCAAGAAGACTAATCTTCCTGAGTTCAAATCTGACCTCATACACTTACTAGTTGTGTGACCCTGGACAAGTCTCTTAATCCTGTTTGCCTCAGTTTTCCTAATCTGTAAAATGAACTGGAGAAGGAAATGGCAAACCATTACAGTATCTTTGCCAAGAAAATCCTGAAATGGGATCATGAAGAGTTGGACACGACCTAAGTGACTTAACAACAGCAACAACAACAGATGGGGAAATAGTTTCACCATTGATAGAAATTAGGACAGTTGGGGTAAGTGGCTTAAGAGCCATAAATAGACCTAGAACTGGCTCTTTGAATAACGCCTGTGTATGTAGGGAGAGGGTTGGTAAATTCGGTTTTGGACAGTTGAGTTTGAAGTGTTGGTGGTACAGCTAAGTGGAAAGCAACCCTCACCTTTCATGCCAGTATTATCAGGGACAAGAAAACTTCTGCCAGTGAGGCATTTGCATTTTCTCAGCTGAACCTCTACTGTTTTCATTTAATTTTGCTTTTTTTCCTCATTTTTCACTCTCAGAATGTCATTGTTCACTTTATATTGTGGTTGAACATCAAGGCCAACTGGCCAATTGCACTTGGTTGATGAGTATGGCAGAAATACATCATTCTCTGACAGGTTATTTATCCTTTGTTCTAATGCCTACAACCCATGGAAAATCTGAACATCTCAGTAACCCTTGAGAGCAAAATCAGCCCCCAGAAAAAGAGAAAACTCTGTGGTGATCAGACAGCCAGGACTCCTAAAATCCTGTTAGTAGAGTTTTTCAGTTATATCTTACCCCTGCCTCACTGCATTAAGTAAGCTAAGAGTTATTTTGCTGGCCTCTGGGGTACAGAGGGATTGCAATCTGCGTTGGTGGGGGAGAACATGCACCCTAATAAAGTCAGTGTTCCACTGGACTAAGGCTCTGTGAACAGCTTCATCCACAGTTTCATCTTACAATAAAGGTGATCTTTGCTTTTCTGAGACTTTGTCTGGGTTGAGGCTCTGCCAGGACTCATCACACTGGGAAAGCTTTGAATGTAGACCCAGCAGGAGAGAACAGGCACTAATGCTTTCAGCATTTCCTTTTTACGTCACAGAGGAAAACTAACTTTAACTTGGAACATAGTTTTTCAAAGACACTTGATCTATCATTGTTAGCCTACCTCAAGCTAGCCCTGTATATTTTGATTTCCTTATCAGTCTTTTTTCCTATGGGTACTGAACTTTTCAGCATTGATATTTTTCATATGATATGTATCTTTTATAACATTAGATATCTGAATATGGGCTTGCTGAATGTGAGTTTTTACAAACATAGTAATGTAATGTCAGATGCTGTTTTGGTATTTTTGGTTACCCTGAGGTAGCTAGGTATTTGTGGAATCAGGAAGACATGTTCAAATCTGGCCTCAGACACTTACAATGTGTGAGAATCCCCAAACAAGTCACTTACCTCGCTCAGCCTCCGTTTCCTCACCAGTCAAATAATATCACTTATCTCACAGGCTCATTGTGAGGGTCAAATAAGATATATTTTCACATATACACAACTACAATACACACATACATACCTATATTAATATATTCATATGCATATATATGGATAGGGCTTTGTAAGCCTTAAAGTGCTATGTAAATATTAGTTAATATTATTATTATTATCATTATCCAGATATGTTGTCTTTTTTTATTGCCTCATATCTGTGATTTCACTGGTGTTAGGCACTCGAGGGGGAGGAAACTCCTTTTTATCAGTGCAATTTCTGCTAGGTAACAACCTTAGAGAGTTCCCTGGTGCACTGAGACATTAAGCGACTTTTTGAGAGTCACACAAGATCTGTATGTCAGAGAGAGGACTTAAACTCACATTTTCTTGATTCCAAGCCCAGCTTTCTAGCCACTATGCTGTGCTGTGTCTTCTGAGTTATTGCATATTATTTGAACCTCCTGAACTGCCTTCCTTCCCTATCGTATACATTTTGCTGTCTTACTTTGCGACTTATAAAGTCTGAGACTTGTTTGAATAGACTCACGTTCATAAATAGGAAAAAAAATCAGCAACCTAATTCCACCACTTTCTGTAATTTCCACCCCCCCACCCCAAATTGGTAAATAGTTTGTTTACCAGTGCCAAAACAAGAAATTACCATTGGTCTAATTTTTTTTAAAGAAAACATGAATTTGCCTGTAAAACTAGGATTTAATTTATTGTTATTTAAACAACTTTCACTAGAAACACAAACAGAGGAATTACTTAAGATAAGGCCTATCTCCAGTAAACACCACAGGCATGTTTCTAACAACACAGCAGTTTGAAGGAAAAGGTGATTTTCTGTTTCCCAGCACCTCATTTCAGGGAATTGCTACTCATATATACTTTGTATGTTTGTGAATGTACATGCATACCAAATTATCTTTGCAAAATCATCACTAAAATGTAGTTTTTTTTCTCTCTCTCTCCACCTCCCCCCCCATCCTTTGGGGTACTGACTTATAGAATGAGTTTGCATTTATCAAAGTTCTTATTGGAACCTTTATTGCTCAGATTTGAGCAAGTAGACATATTTCACCACAATTAAAAAGAGAAGATAAATGCAAAGATAAAGTGGATGTTGGAGGTGGGAGCCATTTAATGGATGGAATGGGAATGGAAATTGGAAAACAATCCAGGAAATCTATAGGAGATGAGAACAAGAAAACTCAATTAGAGAGAGCAATACCTTTCTTTCCTTTTGGGCTGTGGTTATACCCCCTGAGCCTTTGCCACAATTATAGTTTGCTTCCTTGTTTGGGGGAAGAAAAAGCAGGGAGCAAAACATTTGTTGTTTTCATTGTACAGAAAAGAAATGAATTTGAAAATTCCATCCATTTGTCCTGTTTACAGTAAAAGACCTATAACTAAATTAACTGCACCTAATTATCAGACTGTTATACTGTCCAAGAGATTTAGTCAGTGCTCTTGACAAGGAAAATAAAAAACATTTTGGTGAGGTTAAAACCTCAAGAGATGATAAGAGAAAAAAAAATGCCAAATTGAGATTTTAGGGTAGAAAGCTTTTTAGGAAAGGGTTTTATTAAATGTTATTAATAATAATTGCTACCCTGGAGAAACTCTTGTTCATCTGATCTTTTTTTTTATTTAAGTGCTGTTACATGGGTGTTTCAAATAGCCATCACCCCAGTTTAAGCCTTTTTGCACCTCTCACCAAGATTATGTTAATAGCATCCTAATTGGTCAGGTAAGTGGTGCTGGGTAGAGTGCTGGCAACCAGGAAGACCTGAGTTCAAATTTGGCCTTAGACACTTATTACCTGTATGAACCTGTGCAAGTCACTTAATCCTGTTTGCTTCAGTTTCCTCATCTGTAAAATGAGCTTGAGAAGGAAATAACAAAACATTTTAGTATCTTTGCCAAGAAAACCCCAAATGGGATTATGAAGAGCCAAAAAATGACTGAACAACAGTTAGAATGTCCACTTCTTAAGAGCGGGCTGTCTAGCTTTTTTTTCTTTTTCTTTCTTTCTTTTTTTTTTTTTTGATCTTCAGGATTTTGCATAGTGCCTGGCATATAATAATTACTTAATAAGTGCTTTATCATTCATTAATTTATTTGCATTTCGACAAGGCTTTTCCTGACCTCCTCCCTCAGCTATTACCTCTCCCTCCACCAAATTAACTTGTATTTATTTTATATATATTTTAAATACAAACTTGTTGTTTCCCTAGTAGACTGTAAGATTCTTGAGGGCAGAGTATTTATTTTATTTTATTTTATTTTTTGTTTTTGTATACTCTATGCCTCGCCCAAGGACTGACCTAATACCAGATACTTAATGATTGTTAATTGACAGCTCAAATTTTAATAATTACAGTTTACAAATCACTTTTCTCACAGAACTCTGTAAAGTAGGTTATACGAATAATTTTATGTATACCGAGCCCCTAATGAGATGTAATTTAGTCTCGTAGGATTTTTGTAGTAGTAGAGACATTTTCTTATGAGACTGATTTGCATCTACTCGGTGTATAACTTACACATACATAGTTATGCACGTGTTGTGTGAGGGAAACTTAGAAAGTGAGCTCTCTGAGGGTAGGGACTATTTTTTTTATCTTTCATTGTATGCCTAACATTTATTACTATAAGTAAGTGCTTAATAAATGCTTTTTGACTGATGGATGGGTTGATTTTACAAAGAAGAAACTGAGGTTCATAAAATTGATGTAATTGTTTTGTGATGACATTATCAAACCTAGTTCTCCTGATTCCAAATCTAGTGTTGTTTCTACCAGTTACTGTCTCCCACTGTTAAGAGTTTTTCTTCTGTATGAGTGCATTTTTGTCTGTAGATTTGGTTTGTTTGAGATGAACAAATACACACAGACACACATATATGCATGTTTAACACATATACACACACTGTGTGTACACACACACACAAATCTTAAAAGGTATAGAGACTCTCTATAAACATATTATAGGAAATCTTTCCATTTTTAGGAGCATGGAGAACTCTCCAAAGAGGTGATTTTTTTTCCCCCAACAAAGTCACTTTTTAAAAGTAATGATGTCTGCTATGTTTTAACAATAACCTCATTCATGTTCGTGTGTGTGTGTGTGTGTGTGTGTGTGTATGTTGGGCTTGGATGCATTTTCCCATCATTAACTCCGAGTAATTCCTCTTTAAGTCTCAAATGCTTTTGAGAAAAGAACAATTTCTGCAGAAGCGTGACTTGAATCTTAAGCCCATTTACTCATACCGGCTGGGAAGAGTGTCCAGTCCAATCCCTGACACCGATCATGCTCCCTTCCACAGATGGTTTGGAGTGAACCTAAATGGAATTAGAGAGTGGCTAATACCTGACCGTGCATCTGACTCAACACTTTCATCCTGCAGGAAGAGAGTAAGCTTGGGTCCTGACATTTTATTAAAAACCCCACAGCACTTTTTAAAGTGGAAGAATATTAATTAACCTCGTGCTGTGGCCAAATTCTAGTTTTGTTAATTAATTTACTGCCTTACACAACAGCTTTCCTTTTAGCACATAGTTTTCATTATTGATTGCGTGTGCCCTCATTAGACTGAGGCATGGCCTTCCCTCCTACAGGGCATGCATTCTGTCAAGGGGGTGGTTGGTGTAATCAGACTTTGAGACCTCTGCATGTGGGGTTGTTTGCGGCCCCTCTTTTTTTTTCCTGACTCTAAATGTTGTGAAATTTGAGTTTACTTAGATAATCAAATGGCTCTCTGAGCTTACTGATGCAACTATTCCCTCTGGGTGGTATAGGATACAACTCATCTGAGCCTGCCATACTAGTGTACTTTCGCCCTTGGCTTCTTCTAAGACAAGTGGGTCTTCTTTGCTTTCTTTTAATATTCAAGCATATATCTTTCAGTAAATGGATTATTGAGTGCAATAAAAGTTTATTAAGTACTTAATCTGCATAAGGATCTGTAGTAGGTGCTGATCATACAAAGAATTAACTAAATGGGCCTGCTTTCAGGGAGCTTACATTATATTAGGGGAGATAACATGCATACAACTAAGTTTATAACAATATATTCAAAATTAAGACAAGATAATTTTGTCAGATATGGCTTGAGGGATTCAGGAGAAGCCTCATGAGGGAGTATCGCTTGAGGTCATCTTTGAAGGACATTATTAGAAAGTCTAAAAGGTGAAGATGGAATGTGTGGGAAGAGCCAGCCAGTGCAAAGGCTTAGAGATGGACTCTTATGTGTGCTGACTAGCAAGAAGGCCAGATGAGCTGGACTGTAGAATTTATGAAGGGCAATGATGTATAGGTAAGACTAAAATGATAGGTGGAAGTCAAGTTGTGAAGGGCTTTAAATACTAGATACTGTATGTCAGTATTGAATGGAATTTAAATTTGTCATTGCTTCTTAAGACAGTTTCCTTTTTTAATTGAAACATAAGATTTGAAAGGGCATCAGCTTTCCTTTACTTGTGTAACATTTAACTAATATAGTCAAAATGTCTAACCCCTTTATACTGTGATGTAAGTCTATTTCGCTTTCTATGAAGATGGAGAGAGCTAATCACTGTCTTTCATTCATTCATTCATTAATTTTTTAACAAAAACTTACCAAACTGTGTTCAAAGCACTAGGTTACATAGTGCTGCCTAACACTACTAGAACCTAGGTGGGTTCTAGGGGAGATAAGATTATGAATAATATATAATGTTTTAAATAATGTATAATATATACACATATAGTATATACATAATATATACTCATATGATATATCATATATAAATAATGTATAACATATAATAAAATATATAATGTTTTAAATAATATATAATGTTTTAAGGTTTGGAGTTTTTAAATAATGTAATGGTAAGAGCTTATTGATGACTCCACATATACTCAGAAACTTAAAGCAAAGGTAAATTTGCCTGCATTATTTTTCTCCTCAGTCAGCCTGCATTTATTAAGCAGCTGCTGTATTTCAAACATCATGTTAAGCTCTGGGGTTACAGACAAAAGTGAAATAGTCCCTGTCATCAAGGAGTTTACATTCTATCTAGGAAGATAGCATGTACAAGTATAGTGATATGCAAGCTGTGTACAAAATAAATACAAAGTAATTTTTAAGGGCAAAGACACTTGTAGTAACTGGAGGATCAAGAATAAACTCATAAAACAGAAGTGGTCTTTATGAAGTGTGCAAATTAAAGCGTTTTTCTCCTTTTTCTTTTTTTCTACCCCTAAAAACAAAACAAAATAGAAAAAAATTTAGCTAATATGGAATTTGTTTTGCATGACTTTATATTTGTAATGGGTTTTATACTTTCTGCTTTATCAGTGGGAGAGGGAGGTGAAAGGGGAAGGAAAAAATTTGAAACTACAAATAAAATATTTTTTAAAAAGACCTTTAAAAGTGAAGGTGGTCCTTGAGCTGAGCCGTGATTGTGAGAGATGCAGAGATGTAAAGATGAGGGAGAAGTCCATTCTAGGCAAGGTAGATAATCGGTGCGGAGATGCAGAGATAAAAGATGTATGAGAATCAGTGATAAAGCAAATCTTTTTTCATTGTTAATAAATTCTCAAGCACATTTTTCAACACTTCAATTTATACATTTATAGAATTGAAAAAAAAATCCCTTTTAGCATGTATGGAAGTGAATGCCCATAGGTACATGGCTTGGAAGAATTTTTGCAGTACCTAAAAAAGAATCCAGATGTTGAGATAGTAACAAATAATATGCAAGCCAAAACTGTAATCCACAACACTGGATTTGGGTGTCTTTAACTTCACCCTCTGCTGGGGTTGCTACTAGAAAATCAGAGCATGGCAAAGGCTATCCAAAAAGAACATTTTAACAATGGTTAGGTATGATGTATGTGCATCGTATCTTTTCCGTCAATTTTGAAGAGTTCAAAGCCAGTGAGACTTTTTAAAGTTTCTAGTTAAATTTTGGAGTCTCTAGGTTCTGAGCTGACAAGGAATACTGTCCCTTCTCATTAACTACAAATAAAAGCTTGAATTCAGCCCGAAGCACTTTTCTTTAATCTTACTCATAGCTCTCTAGGTTAAAGCCTTGGTAAATGACAGGGAATCAAGGCAGCTTCAATTTCAGTTTGTCATTGTTTTCAACAACTGTCATGTTTTTTGTTTTTGTTTTTTTTTTACTTCTGTAAAGATAAAAGATGCTTAATCGATAGAAAATAACTGAAATATGAAGGAGAAGTATGGAACCTAAATGTGTGCTGGTGTAAATCCAGAGAGTTCAGTGTGGTCTCTACTTATTGGGGGTATGAGCTTTTGTATGTGTGTATGTATGTATGTATGTATTTTGATCCAAGACCTATAATTTCATTAGTGTTTGCAAATCCCTGTTATAAAACTTCCTCTGTCAATCGGGGCAGTTGGTGGCACAGAGGATAGAGCACTGGCCCTGGAGTCAGGAAGATCTGAGTTCAAATCCAGCCTTAAACATTTGATACTTAGTAGCTGTGTGACCCTGGGCAAGTCACTTAACCTCAATTGCCTCACCAAAAACAGACAAACAAAAACAGATTGATACCTGCTTTGCAACTGATAGTCTTAGAATTTTACCTTCACCACTGAGAAGTTAAATGAATTGTTCAGGGTCCCTTGGCCAGTATGTGTCCGAGGCAAGACTTGAGCACAATTCTGCCAAATTCCAAGACCAGGCCTCCATCCACTAAGCCAGATGGGTCAAACAAGTATCCGAGGCTGAACTATATTAAAGTGTAATTGAGAAATATTCAACAAAATAAATAAAAATACAATATAACATGGATATTGTTAATATGTTTCTGTTTTTTTTTTTTTTTGGTGAGGCAGTCGAGGTTAAGTGACTTGCCCAAGGTCACACAGCTAGTCTCACACACAACTTGACTACGTGTCAAGTGTTTGGTCTGAGGCCGCATTTAAACTCAGGTCCTCCTGACTTCAGGGCCAGTGCTCTATCTACTGCGCCACCTAGCTGCCCCTCGGATTTCTAAGTCAGTATGTGGCCTACCGGTATCCTTACATAAGGTTTAGTGGCCCTGTTTCTATTTGAGTTTGATATCATTGCACTGAGACCTGGCTGCACAAATAAGTAAAACAAAATAGGTCAGGAACATCTGCAAAGAATAAGAATTCAAGGCAAATCAGCAAGCATTTATTAATACTCACTATGTACCAGGCTAGGTGATACAGTAGGTAGAGTGCTGGGCCTGGAGTCAGGAAGACTCAGCTTCCTGAGTTCAGATTTGGCCACAGACACTTCCTAGCTATATGACCCTGGGCAAGTCACTTATCTGTTTGCCTCAGTTCCTCATCTGTAAAATGAGCTAGAAAAGGAAATGGCAAACTGCTCCAGTATCTCTGCCAAGAAAATCCCCGATGGGGGTTCTGTTTATTGGGTTTTCATACTGTCTATGAGGTTAAGTGACTTGCCCAGGGCCACACAGCTAGTAAGTGTCTGAGTCCAGATTTGAATTCAGGTCTTCCTGACTCCAGGCCAAGTGCTCTATCCACTGAGCCTCCTAGCTGCCTCTCCATTACACTATGCAACCTCTCAAAGAGTATCATAACATGTGGTGTTCCATTAGTATCTTCGGGTCTTCAGTGGCTAAAATACATAACTTACAAAGGTGGATTTTTACAGGCATACCTGAAAAGCATTCCATGAAACCATTTGAGGGGAAGCTCTGAAGAAGATGCTCCTTTAAGCTGGGCCAGCACTCTTTGTCCTACCTTCTCTGGTTCCCTGTGACTCAGGCTGGTGACTTTGGAGTCACTGCAAGAGTTTGGATGACATTCTGTTTTGGGTAGGGTGTCATTTGAGACCACCTGGAGGGTGACATATAGGCAAAGTAGTAAGGAATGAGAAGAGAAGAGTCATTAATTTAGGTCGAAGTGAATGACCCAGGTATTTTCATAGCAGCATGGAGAATTCAACTAATTTATACAAAAGTTCTTATTTTTATTTTGTTTCAAATATTCAGGTCACATTAAATGAAAATAACTACATCCTTTTCCCTTTGAATATATTTTTATTTGAGAATAAAAAAGAACAATTATGGCTAATATATGTTCATGCTGAGATCAACTAATTCTGGTTCAAGCTGTGCACAGTTATAAAGTGCAAAATAAATAAATATTATCTATTTATCTACTTGTATAATTACATAGACAAAAACACCAAAGAATTCTAGTTTACCTCCTTTGTTATGGAAAAAGTGAAAATGCTATATTAAATAGAATAAGTATATTAATATATGTATCTTCCCCTTCTACTCAGAGAAGAAGGTAAGATGAAAGATGGGAAGAAAGACTTAGATGATGGTACTAAGAAAAAAATTAATGAAAGAATGATGATGCCTGGGGACTTATGGGTAGAATGTTGCGTTCTAATACTCAACCATTGGATAGTTAATTTAGAAACTGATTGAATGGGATGTATGTTTCTGCTATATTATTCAACCCTAGAATTTCTGACTGTGATTTGCATTTTGGGGCTAATTTTTTTAATTGGAAATGAATTTGCTCTTTCTACGTCACTGATTATAAGATTGGGTGAATTCTAAAGGGGATTGTTTCATCTGGAACCTTAGGTAGGAATTTTCATCCAATGGCGACCCATAAATATTTACAGAGCACATAAAATGTAAGTAACTGAGTAGGGGAAAAGACTGCCAGCTGGAGCCAGAGAATATCCAAATACTTTAGAATCATAGTAACCACCCTGTTTTGTCTTCTGGCTTATGTCCTTCCCCTTTTCACTGCTGGTTGCAGGGAGCCGTGATACTGATGGGGTTTGGGTACTCTTAGTCTTATCCCTGTTCATTGAAATTGTATCTTGTTCTGGTCCGCCTGGCTATCCCCTCTCTGCCCCTCATAGCTAGTATAGTAAGTTAAGTTTATAAGTAACTACTCTAAGATAACAATTGTAGGACATAAAATTGGAAAAAGAAACCTAAATGTCTGTCCCATACAGACTGTCCCATAAATTAAATGTCACTAACAGGTACTTGCACACTGTCTTATAAATTAGGGGAGCATTGGAACCACTGACAATTGCCTCATAAATTAACTAAAGCCACATCCAGAGACTATGTGTTAAACTAGGGGGAGTCGGGTGAGCCCAAGTGTAATAACCCCTTAGTCCTTCTAATTACTCTTGGTCTGTAAGCTTCCCAGACATGTGCAGTAAGACCAGAAACAATGTTACACGGATGAACCTAAGGTTTTGGTAATAATTTTGAGATGATGCTAATACATTATTGAACCAAGCCTAACGTGACATGGCTAAGAGGTTAGTCTGTTTCCCACCACCAAAACCCTATAAAAATGGCACCCCTAACTCCTGCCCTTTGAGCACTTCTCTAATTGCTAAGGGGCCATGCTGCCAAGTGCTCCCAATTCCGTCTTTGGTTACCTAAGTGACTCCTTGTGCCTCTCTGCCCCCCCATTCTCTTCCTCACCACTGTCTACTTCCTTCCACAACCTCATCCTGTCTACCCATGCCATCTGTCTCTGTACTTACTTTGCTGTTTGCCTCTGCACTCTATGCCTTATTAAAGTGTGATCAAAGCATAAACCCGCTTACTGCCAGCATGTTCTTTCCCAGTGAGTATCTAAATTTCAAGCATACTTACAGGCAAAGGGACCCCTTCATGGTTCCTCTTTCCTTATAAATTGGGAGCACTAGGACGGAGACTAAACTCTGCTTTCAGCCACCCTTACCATGAACAGGCATGGCACAGTGAATTCATTGGTAGAAAGTAAGAGCGGGCAGAGAACCTCATGTCCTCTCCCAGAAGAATTCTCCCTTTATATAGGTCATAAATCAATTAATAATTTCATAAATTAATGAGTATTTCATCATGGTAATCAGGAAACCTGTGGAAATATTATGCAATGTTAATTATAATAAATACACATATAAACTGTAAATACTCAGTTATGTGTGTATACATCACTAAGTCTTATGTATTGCCGAGGTTTTCATTATTTGTAAGCTTAATTGGAACCCATAGTGCCATAAGGTTGCTCAAAATAATGTTGCTTTTACTCTGAAAATAGAATATTTAGCTTTTGGCAACTATGGTCACTATGTCTTTTTTTTTTAGGGGGAGGGGAGAAGGCAAATGGGGTTAAATGACTTGCCCAGGGTCACATAGCTAGTAACTATCTGAGGTTGGATTTGAACTCAGCTCCTTCTGACCCCAGGACTGAGGCTCTATCCATTGCACCACCTAGTTGCCCTTATGGTCATCGTGTCTTTAAACATTGAAGGGGCCAGTAGAGAAAATTGGTTTGTCCCATGTTGCTACAATAAGTCAAACTAGGACCAGCTGGTGGAAGTACAGGGACATTTGGATTGGAGTGTGGAGGAAATGTGTTTAGAGCTAGAGGACCTGAGCTTACTACCTGGATAATCCTAGGCAATTTACTTTTCAGCTCTTGGCTTCAGTCTCCTCCTCTGGTACATGAAGGGCTTCCAGCTCTGAATCTTTCTGACTATGAGGTTACAAACTGGTATATCTGTGGCTTCATAGGAGGGAGACTTTCTAAACATTGAAATTAATTTCAGTGAATATCTACTACATTCAAAATATGTGGGAAGGCTTTGAATCAATCAGTCAGTCAGTATTTGTGAGGTGTTTATTATGTGACTTCACTGTGCTGGGCTCTGGAAATACAAAAGCAAAAGTGAGCATGCTCTCAAGGGACTTACATTCTATTGTTGGAGATTGTCTATTTGTCTGTCTAGCTACACACATAAACACACAAATATGTATATTCACATATATGAAAATTAACTGCAGGGTACTTTGGTGGACCTGGAGGTTTAGGAAACGTCTTGTGCAGACCTGCTGCCCTTTGGCTGGGTTTGTGCATGATATGATGTCTCATTGAAATCTTACTCTTTCTACTAGATCCCCTTTCACTCCTCCTCCTCCAAACATAGAGGCTGCCTCAATTCAGTAATAACCTATATTACCTAGCAAACAAAGGCTCTTTCTCTGCAAAGTGAGAGGTGAAATATCAGATTATATAAATATATGCATTTCAAAAAACCTGTGTGGTAACTAAAGAGCAGAGATATGCCTTGGTTTGGAAAAGAATGAAAAAAAAAAAGTCAGAGTCTGTGGAATCTGACTGTTGGCTATAAGCAGCATTTTGTTTACTCATCCCCTCTTTCTGAGATGGACAAGCTCACAAACAGGCTTCAAAGCTTCAAATTAAAAGCGTCTCAGATTACGCTGATCAGTTGTCCAATTTAGGTAGCAATCATTTTCACGACCATTACTTAATTTTCTTCACTACTTCTACCTCCAGTCTGGATAATCTGATGCATTTAAGAGGGGGAAAATTCTTCTTTGTAATCATCTTAAATTATCATGCCCAAGATAAGTATTTTTCACCCCCTTCTTCTTTTCCCCTCTTCTCTTTTTGGCCCAGACTTTTTAATATTTACTTCCGAGGCTGTTGCTTATTATATGGTGTTTTCATTATTGGCAGAGTAGTATTTCTATTCTGACTTAAGGCATTTTCCCCAAAGTTCAATACATGTTTCATCCATTTTTCTATACCAAGTCATTATGTAGCACGTATTTCCAACAACAATAAAATAGTATTGTCTTGTGTCCCACAGCATATCCCTATTTAGTTTTTCCTTTGGTCAGTTGTATTTCAGTAGCAAGAACAATGGCTTCATGTCTCTTTAAGTACAGGGTGGCTTCTGCTTAGATTTCTCATTAACTCCCTCCCCACCCCCAACTTTGGAGCTTAAATTTTCAATCTAATTGGGTTACAACCCCCTGAATAGTTTAGCTGTTCAGAATTGTAAGTACCTCTGAGATTACCAAAGGGAAAAGATTTATCAACTTAATTGCTTTTGGAGAGGTACCCTCTTCCCCGCATAGTTACTGTAGTTGGCATCTTGTTTATCCATAATCAATAGGCAGACTTATCAGCCTAATTCAGTCAAACTCCCCAGGAGGAAAACAAAAACAAAGAGTCCAGTAACCATTTTGGAAGGCGAGCTCTTTCTCCTTTCACAGTGGAGGACTTTAAAACTTTCTGGACTCTGTCAGTCCAGCTCATCACACAGCCCAGAGAATTAATTAAAACCCTTGAGGCAGGAACCTGAGAATTGTTCAATTTTAGATAAATTTGTGGAACCCCAGGCAGCTTTTTGCCCTCTTAATGTTTTGGGTAAGAGTTATTGGGGCAGCTGAGTACAAAATGTTTCCTCTAAACTTTTTTTTTCTTCTGATATCTATTTTCTGGTTGAAACTTGTCAACAACAAAATGGTGATGATTTTCTTATAGTTGTTAAAATTGTTCCTAGTCAGTGAGTTTCTCTTAAAGCAGATCACAACTCAATGGGGATTCTTGGAAGGCTATTAGTGATGGGGAGTCCAGCTCATTCTCAGAGCATGCTGACATCATTGCATTTAAACAAATCACTTTTTGTAGGAAATGATGAATGGATGATGCTTTTCAACTTTCAGAATTAGTATTTGTAGGCATCAAGATTGCAGTTAAGATTTCTCATGTTTCAGAACTGACCGATACTGATAAATAACCAGTAACAAAATTTTGAGGAATATAATCTGAAAATGTCACATAGCTTTGCAGGCAGTGGTCTTTTTCTCTATCCAAAAAGGCCAGGGGAAGCAAAAAACAATATTCTCTTATTTGTATGTAGAAAGATGGGAGAGGAATTCTTTTGAGAAAGCTTTCAAATCCAGATATAAGTCACTTTCTCAATCATCTGTACTAATAGGAAACAAGAGCAGTACGAACAGCTAAAAATTGCCCCTAAATTTCATTAACGCTACTAATTTGAACCTGTTTTCTGACCACACCTTTTTTGTTAAAGCCACTGTCAAGATTTCAGTATTTGTTACTAGTAGAAAGAGGGTGAGTTTTGGGAGTCAGAGCACCCGAACTTGAAACATTGCTCTGCCACTTACCAAGTCATTCTTGGAGTCTCAGTTTGTCATCTGTAACATAATGGGGTTAGAACAGATGCTAGATTTCCTGTCCTAAGCCATACAGTAGTGGATCTACTTATGGAGACCCACTGGATTTCAGATCAGTTCTAGGGGAAAATCCCATCTCTGTCACTGCCCCCCAAGACAAAATGGGGTATGTCACTTTCCAGTGGTCACACAGTAAGTTTTTGAGACAGAATTAGAACATAGATCTTCCAGACAAAGTTGTTTTCAATGTGAATATTGAATTCCGCCCTGAGAACAGCAGAGGATCATAGCTTAGAGCTCTAAGGGGCCTTGGTAGTCGGTGAATCCAATGTCCTTATTTGTCATATGAGGAAACTATGGTCAGGAAAGGTTGTTATTTGATGACTGTTACCTGGGTTGTAAGTGGCAAAGTCAGTGGTCCAACCTAGGCCCTCTGACTAAAAATGCAGCATTCTCCCTTGATAGTGAGGAGGTTGTGAGAATGACTAGGAGGTAAGTCTCAATAATTGGAACAAAGACGGAAATAGGGTAATATATGACAGAGATATGTTTTATACAGGCATACTGTGTTTCAGAATTGAACTTTTCTAAGTGTAATTTTGTTTTATGATTTCTAGAGGAGCCACTATTTAAAGGATCCTTTGTAATTACCGAAAAAAGAAAAAAAAAAGAGTTGTGGGTCTTGATTGAAAAACAACAAGAAGAACATTGGAATAGTTACAAGTAATCCTAAGTCTCACCTCTGTCATTAGCTTGGTATGAGTTTTAGTGCAAATCATGTTCTTTCTCTACTCTTCTGTTTCCTAACTATACAGTAAGGGGATTGGGTGCAACTCAATTTTACTCAGCTAGGTAAACATTTATTAATTTAGGTGATCCCTAAGGCCCCTTATATCCCAAAATGATAATTATAATTGCTAACATTTATATAGCACTTAGATACTATGTGCTTTACATTTAATGTCTCATTTGATCCTCACAACAACTCTGGGAGTAGGTGCTATTATTATCCCCATTTTATAGAGTAGGAAACTGAGGCAAACAGAGATTAAGTGACTTAGTCGGGGGTCACACAGCTAGGAAGTGTCTGAGGCCAAATGTGAACTCAGGTCTTCCTGACTACAGGTTGAGTGCTACCTAGCACTGGGCTAGCTTCTAGATACCAGTTTTTCTTCAAACGAGATAAACTTGAATTCAAGGTACTATAATTAAAATGATTGCTTTGAAGGATCTGTGGTAACATGCAGCACTGCTCTTGCTGTGTTTTCTTGCAGGGGTCATCTATACCGCTGACATTCTTGATAGAGAAACCACTGGGTCATACTGGCTGACCGTCTATGCCACTGATCGAGGCGTTGTCCCACTCTATTCTACTATCGAGGTCTACATTGAGATTGAAGATGTAAATGACAATGCTCCTTTGACCTCAGAGCCCATTTACTATCCTATGGTCATGGAAAACTCTCCTAAGGATGTATCTGTCATTCAGATCCAGGCTGAGGATCCAGATTCCAGTTCTAATGAAAAGTTAACCTACAGGATTACAAGTGGGAATCCTCAGAACTTCTTTGTAATAAACATCAAAACAGGTAAGGCAACAACTTTCTGTCCCCATTTGGTGATCAGTAGAGCAGTGAAATCCATCCACCTGACACTTGTTATTTAGATTTATTTCTATTAATTGTCTGGTTATCACCATGTTCTTTTTCCTGAGGCAATGTTTGGAAAAGGAGACCTATCTTTTTGTCTTTTAAGTTGATCTTAATTTCAGTAGACAAAGTCCAATGAACCAATGGAATGGAGATCAGTCTTTTTAATTTAAAGCTCAGAGGTCATGTCAGAATCACCTTGGTTAATAACAGCCAAAGTTTAGAAAACCTACTGCTTACTTCATTAGCTCTTTTAATCAGAAGTGGGACTTCATCCTTAAAGTCTACAGGCAAGATTGCCCGGTCACTCCTTTCTGAACCAGATTCTCGAATGCTTAACTCTAATCGGGACTGTCCTTTCCACTGAATCTGGATGGCTCAGTGTGTGTGTGTGTGTGTGTGTGTGTGTGTGTGTGTGTGTGTGT
>NW_020947122.1:2352477-2361890 GCF_900497805.2 Vombatus ursinus
GAATGCTATTTTTGTAAGTGTAACTACCCTTCGATAGCTGCCATTATATAATAATGCAGAATAAACACAATTTACTAGCAAGGTCAAGTCAGAGAGAGTAGTCTTGCTATTTTAATGTTCTGCCAAACTGAGAATTAGCCAGATAAACTTTTATGTCACCACCCTCATTGTTGAAAATATTTCAGAAATGTAATGGTTATCTTTTCTGTCATAATGAGTTCTGGGTAAGTAAGTGGATGTCATCAAAATTGACTTTGATGAGTGAGGCAGGAGTTGTGCCTAAGGATTATCATTCCAGACATTGGTGATTTTTGAATAGGACTATAGACAGATATTGAGGTGTAGGAGACTGGGCTGAATATGTACTGAACCTAAGACATATTGTGCAATTTGATTTGTGAATAATTCTCTGTTCTCAGCTTATTTTCTTTCAATTTGCATTTTTCTCTTATAAGTGAGAGACAGAGAGTGTGTGTGTGCTTGTGTGTGTGTGTGTGTGTAAGAGAGAGAGAGAGAAGAAGAAAAAAACAAGCTAAGTGATTGTTCTGGTTTGTTGGGTTTGGGTTAATCAAGCTTTTACAGTAATGTAAAGCAGATAATATTATCGTATTACAGATAGGTGAGTTAAAATGAGATAGAGAACAGGAACATGGAGACGTTCCTTGGTGTGTGCATGGGTTCAGTGTTCTTAATGAATGTTATTGGAGTCCTCAGTAGATAATAATCATTTTTCTTGCTCAGGGTTTTCTTAAGTTGAAATATTAAACTGCAGTCCATTACATATAAATGTCAGATTCTGTTACATTAAAGCAAACTCCCAAAGTACTCCATATTCTTTAACTATATTGGAATTTTGTTACCTTGAAAATTGCTTATGATAAGAAGATTATTTACTAGAGCCTGGAAATTTTGTTTGTTTGTTTGTTGTGTAGAGCCCATAGCATATACGACTGACTCACCAAAGACACTTTCAGACCCTTGTGCTCTTGCCACCATTCAGTAATGTCTCCTTTAGTGTTTATTGCCATGACTATCATACCAACCTCTCTTGACCCTTGTCATTATTGTGAATAACTCGTCCGTTAATTATTCCCAAAGTTTCCATCCCTTATTTCCCAGCCACTTATTAACTGTCTCCACATAGCTGTCTTACCAGTACTGAAAACTGGACATGTCCAAAAGGAGACTAATCTCTTAACTTCCTAGAATTGTTGTTCCTCCTAACCTCTTTATATCTCTTTATTAAACTGAAGAGTGTCATGGCATATTTCATTTTTCTAGACTTGTCATCTTTGTATCTTCCCTTTCCCTCACTCTCCATAGTCAATCATTTGCCAAATCTCAGTGATTCTTTCTTCTTAATATCTCCCAAATCCATCTCCTCTCTTCATCCCATTGCAGACCACTCAGGTTCAAGTTGCCATCTTTTCTCACCTAGATTATTATAAAAGCCTCATAATTGATATTCCGATGTTCTTTCTCATCGTCATCCATCACACCGCTGCCCCAAGTAAACTCCCTGTTGCAATGCTATGATTATCCTTCCATTCCCTAAATCAGAAAGCATTAGTAGTTCCCATTTGTACAGCACATAAAGCATAAACTTCTGATCCTAGAATTTAAGACCCTTCCCTCTCTAGCTTTAGTCAACTTTTCCAATCCTCCCACATTGTCGTCTTTAATGTATTCTCTACTCCAGCCAAACTGGACTACTACATACTCCTACATTTTTTTGTCTTTATGCCTTCGTTCATACTGCCCTAAATGGGGTTTCCCCTCCCCAGTGGTTACTGTCTTTTCTTCATTATCCAAATAGGAACTTTCCCTATGAAGATTTCCCAAAATTCATCCCCTCCCCACCCCTAAGTTAGAGTGAACTCTCCTGAAATTTCTCATAGGTTTTTGCTTGAACTTTTCACCTTTGCATTTGCCCCTGCTCTTCCTTATATCATTCTTATTCGTATACAGTATATTTTTCCTCAGTTAGAATGTAACCTCATTGAGAGTAGATTCTGTGTCATGTCTAGCTTTGCATCCTCAGTGGTTGGCACAGTACCTTTTACTTAGAATGGGCTGCATAAATGCTTATTAAATTCAGTAACTAATAAATTTTATGGAAATTAGAGGCATTTAGGTGGCACAGAAAAAGAAATTGCAAACCAGTCCAGTATCTTGTCTCAGAAAACCCCATATGGACTGTATGGTCCATGGGGCCTTAAAGAGTTGGACAGACCTTAATTACTGAACAACAACAAGGTGACGTAGTAGATAAAACGTTGGGCCTGGAATCACATTCAGCCCCTGACACTTACTAATTGTGTGACCCTGAGCAAATCACTTAATGTCTGTCCACCTCATTTTTTAAATCTATAAAATGGGGGTAATGATAGTACCTAACTCCAAGGTTATTGTGAGGTACAAATGAGATAATAATTGTAAAGCGCTTAGCATAGTGCCTGGCACATAGTAAGTACTATATAAAGGTTAGCTATTATTATTGTTATATTACTATTATTATCATCAGTATTATTCTTTGTTTTCATTGCAATAGTGTTAAAGCATGAATTTGCCTGTATTTTGTTATGAAATGAATATTTACCTTCTAGTGCCCCTTAAAATAACTTGCATTTATATTTTACTTATAACGTACGTACGCATATATGAATATATTGTATTCCCTAATAGGCTGTAAACTCCTCGAGGGCAAGGACTGTTTCATTTTTGTCTTTACATCCCTAGCACCTAGCACATGCCTGTATCCTAGGTTAGAGGCACTGCATGAATAAGGGATGAACTGGTAGCTTTCATGGCCTGCTTTAGCTTTTACCCTTGAGATACAGACATCACCTAGGTTAAGATCTCCTCAACTGTTCTGAAAAACAAAGGAAAAAAAACAAAAGAAAATGAACCCCACAACCCATCCCTGCATCATTGAGCTTCCTTGGAAATGTGAGAAGATAGAAAGTGACCTAGCCACTTTGGAATATTAAAAAGTAATGGCTTTTCAGAAAGAAGGAGCCAGGGTATAAATCACAGAATCACAAAAACTCAGAACTGAAGTAAAGCTTAGAGGCCACGAGTCCATCCCTACCTTGGAGGCCCCTCAACAGTATACCAAATATGTGCTTATGTGATCAAGGGTAAATCTACTCCATAATGCCTGATCTTCCATGAGGTTTGAAATACACATATATTTCCAAAGATACCACAATCTCTTTACCTGAGTTTCTTGTATGCAGTGCTATTCAGATCCTTACCCCATGCTCGGTTAGAGGAGAGTGACTCACCCCTCTGTTCTCTTAATAAAAAGAAATTTCAAGCTTCAGTAGGGTTGGAGGTAGAAAATAACTCATACTAATCTGAGTTATTGAGGACATAGAAAAATATGCAGAATCAGATGATTGCCCTTTAGGTGGAGCTGAAACGCTCCTTTTTAAAAACCTTTCAAGCCTTGTAGACAGGTTTCTATGAAATAATCTGTCAATAAATATTTATTACTCCTATGTGCCAGGCACTGTGCTAACCTAAATACTTAGTGCTAAACTAAACTAAACTTAATAGCTAACACTTATAAAGCATTTCAAGCTTTGCAAAGCACTTTACAGTTATTATGTCATTCAATCCTTACTGTGGTCCTGGGAGATTTTTTTTCCTTTGTTTTTCAGAACAGTTGAGGAGATCCTAACCTAGGTGATACCTTAAGGGGGATTCCAGAGGCTAAAACAGGCCATGAAATCTACCAGTTCATCCCTTATTCATGCAGCACCTCCATCCTCCAACCAGGCGTGTATTAGGTGCTAGGGATGTAAAGACAGAACAGCACTGTCATTATTTCCACTTTGTAGATAAGCAAGGCAGACAGAGGTTACATGACTTGCTCAAGGTCACACAGTAAGTGAATGTCTTAAGGCTGGATTTGCATTCAGGTCTTCCTGACTCCTGGTCCAGTGCTCTACCTATTGAGCCCCCTAGAACTCTGGTCTCTGATGCATTTAAAAGTCTATGCTCCTTTCTTTGATACTTTAATGGATTTTTAATTTCATTGGTATAGATACTCCTTTCCCTGTTGTAGTTTGCAAATGTTTCCATCCGTACCTTAGTAGATTGCCATCCAGGCTTTCTTGGGAAATTCTTGTCCAAATTTTTATGTGGAGAATTTGCTCAATGTCTTGAGCCCTTCCTCTGTTTATTTTAACATTTTGTGGGTATCAGCAAAGCTTCTAAGTGGTCTACTTCTTATCTTATAGTTGGCACACTTTCTTTTCTAATCAGTCATTCAATAACCATTTATTAAACATCTGTTATGTGCCATGCATTGTGCATTTACAGAGGTAAAAATGAAATAATACTTGCTTCCCTTAAAGGGCTTACATTTTACTAGGGAAGACGTATGTAAAAAGAATAATTCTATGACTTATAGAGTCCATATACAAAATTAATACAAGGTAATTTTGGGAGGGCAGGGCTTCAGCACCTAGGAGGATCAAGAAAGGCCTTAAGTAGAAGGTCAGTCTGTCAGCAACTAGCATTTATTAAATGCCTGCTATATACCAGACATTCTACTAAGCCCTTGGTTTACAGCCAGGTCTCCCAATTAGTGTGACTAAAGAATATCCTGAAGTGATTGCATTATTCAAATTCACACTGTGTATTTCCATTGGACTAGAACTAGTTACTATATTTTCCATAATTATAACTTCAAAAAGTACATATTTGAAGAGATACATTCACTCTAGGGATTCATTATTTACGTTAATCAGCTCTACAAAGAAAAGCAATAAGACAGCTCCTGATCTCCAGGAGTTTACTCTTCTAATTGGATTTAGAAGGTGGTGCTTGAACTGAATCCTGAAGGGAAGGAGATTTTTCAGTCAGAGATGGTGAGGAGGTATTACATTCTAGGCCTGGAAAAGAGCCAGTGCAAAGGTAAGCAAAGATGCAGAGACATGAGTAAGGAGTAGTAAGAAGTCCAGTCAGGCTGAACTATAGATGTTGGAGATGGGAGTTCCATGTACCATTCTGCAATAGTAAGTCATATATGTTCTTGATTATATGTTTTACTTTGCGTGAACCAATCAGGCAACGCATGAAAAAGCTTTTATTCTTTAAACAGATTCTCTAATGGCAACTGTATCACCTTGGGCAAGTCACTTTACGACCTATGGCCTTCCTTTATTTGTGAAAAGAGGAAAGAGGTTGTTCCCAACTGTAGTCACATCTGACTCTTTGTGACCCCTGTTGGGACTTTCTTGACAAAGATACTAGAGTGGTTTACCATTTTCTTTTCCAGTTCATTTTACAGATGGGGAAACTGAGGCAAACAGAGTGAAGTGACTTACCCAGGGTCACACAACTATTAAGTGTCTGAGGCCAGATTTGGACTCAGGAATAGGAGTCTTTCTTATTCTAGGCTTGGCACGCTATCCACTGTGCCAACTAACTGCCCCTTTTCTAAAAGTGATGTAAGAGATACCAGTGATCATGAAGGGCTTGAAAATTCTTAGTACCAGTGTTGCCATGGATGGTGATCTCATTCTGTCTTTTTCTTATCTATTTAAAGAGCTACGTGGTGGAGTGATAGAAGCTAAACCTTGCAAGGTAATTCGAGAACATGTGTGTTTCAGAAAGATTTCATTCTGAATTTCAGTCCCCTGTACAACAGAGTAAGTCAGAGGGCTCTGCCAACCTGTGAGTCTGGGGAAGCCTGCATTGATAAATCTTTACTAGAATCCTGGTGCCCTAAAAGTTGAGATGCTTGCAATTAATGGTCTGTATTTTGTAACCCCCAAGTAAATAGCCATTAGCAAACTTCAGTCTAACTTGAAGCTTTATTTTGGGCATTGTGTTCTTTCCCACTGAAGTAATTTGTCTAAAATAATTTCACGAATACAACATTTTCCAGAGATGAAGGCAAGGATTTAGCTACCCAGTGTATTTAGTAAGAATTTATGTTTCTTTTTCCCCTTCTCCCCTTCCCACTGGGTATTAACTCCAATAAACCAATTTTTCATTTTTTCTACTGCAGTAGAGCCAAAATGTATAGTTCTTTGCACAATGCCATATAATAAATAAAGACTAAAATGGTGAATGCAAAGAATATGAAAACTTTTATCCTACAGCTTTTAGCATATAGCAGATGTCCTAGGCAGGAGCAGATTTCCCCCCTCCTTTATGAGTTACTGTCTTATACCTAAAGGCAATATTTTTTCAAACTCAGATTGTTAACGTATTGACATGGAGATTTTCATTGTAAAACTATGTAAAATTTCTCTCTCCTGCTGTTCCCTTCCTTCTTTCTTCATGTTCTTTCCCTTTATCTCCCTCTTTCCTCCCACCAAAAAACTGCTTAGGCTTTTAAGATCTATTCTGGGCCAACACAATTATTTCCATGCTTAGCAGGTGAGTTACACCTATGCGGCATTCCCTCCTCCCCCAGGCCCATGCCTACTTGACTTGGTTAGTAATGGAGGAATAACCTTGTGATCTAAGAGGAAGGATGAATTTCAAGGAGCTCTTTCTCACTTGTTTTATTTTATTTTATTTTTCTTCCTTTTTTTCTTTCTTTTTTTTTTCTCACTTGTTTTAAAGGCTTGCCAGGAGACTCGCTGTCCCTCATAGGAATAAACTGAATAACTCGTGGAAAAGAGAGAGACCAGCACCCTGTGATGGGAAGACCCCTTGGGATTTGGAATAGTTGCTTCATTAATGTCTATAGCAATTACATCATAGGTGATTTTTAAAAATAGACATGTCATGTGAAAGTAATATATAGGGAAAAGAGCATTTTTCCTTCTTCAAGATGATGATACACACATATACATAGATATATTTTTATGTCTATATGTTCATGAATGTATATGTGTGTGTGTGTGTATGCACACATGTATATGAGGGGGTGATCATATCCAGTGAAACCTATGATTTCCTCAGGCTAAGAGAAGCCCTGGTGTGAAAACTTCTCTCTATCAGTGGAGCTGGGAATTTTTGTGTGCCTCTGATAATCTTAGATAATTTTCTGTGGGAACTGAGAGATTAAGTGACTTGCTTTTGATTATTCATAGTGCCAGAGACAGGGATTTGAATCCAGATTTTCCTGAGTCCAGGTGGGTCATCTCATACCACTTCCCTATGTAATAAGAACAATAATAGCTTACTATTTCATGTAATACTTTTATATAATAGTTCATAACATAATTAGTTCATATAATACTTTGTAATTACAAAGTCCTTAATATACAATGTCTTATTTGATTCTCACCTAATGAAATATTTTTTATCTCCATTTTACATTTGAGAGAATTGAGCTTCAGAGATATTCAAAATACAGAGCTTTGTAAGTGACAAGAGAGGCGTCGTGTATCTGAGTGACATTTAAGTCCAGCGTTCCTATCACAAAATTCCATTGGTTCTTGAAATAACAAAGTCTCAGGGGTTGAGAACAAATTTGGGGACGTTTAAACTGCTTCAAAAAAAGCCTTTTAAAAGAAAAACAAGTTTTTTTCCAGATTTGTTTTTAGTTGTTTCCTACTCTCCATGACCCTTTTTTGGGGGTTTCCTTAGCAAAGGTACTGGAATGATTTACCATTTCCTTTTCCAGGTCATTTTACAGATGAGGAACTGAGACAAATGGGTTAAATGACTTGCCTTGGGTCACACAGCTAGTAAAGAAAAAGTTTCTAAGGTCATATTTGAATTCAAGTCGTCCTGACTCCAGGCCTAGTACTCTATCCACTGGACCACTTAACTTCTTATTTCCAGGTACCATAAAGCCAATTATAAACTCTGGTAGATGCCTGATTTGTAATTAACATAGTAGTTGAATAAATGAATGGGGGAGGGTAGGGACACAGCAAACATTAATCACCATGTGCCAAGCAGTCTGCTAAATGCTGGGAATACAAATGTACAAGTGGGACTATTCTTACCCTCAAGAACTTACATCCTAGTAGGAGGAGACAGCACATATAAAGAAGTTACATTTTAATAGAGGAAGATAGCACATTGGACAGTGGTGGCTGGGGAAGGATCTTTCAGTCATGAAGTAGCAATGTGGGTGATAGGGACAATAGAACAGTCAATTGACATAACCTTTTCTAGAGGCAGTGGTAGAAAGAAAAGTCCTTTTTGGCAAGAAAAATGTCCAGAGTCCCGGTGTGGGAATTGGAGCTCAGTGACTGACTCCTTAGGAGCATGATCCCTGTGTGGGTCCCTTGTTTTTTTTGGAGGTGGATGGGGGTACAGAGCAGCTGCAGTACTGTTATGCTGATTTTAAGTGTTTGGAAACAGTCTGATTTGTAAGTAAGCTGAATGCTACCCCTTTAAAATCTTGTTTATGCTTTTAATTTACTTAGAAAACATTTTTCTCTTTAGGTAGCAAAAAGATAAACTTTTAAGTTGTTTTTCAATTACCATGAATTACAAGTCAGGAGGATGACATTAATTAATTTTCGTATGTCCACATGGAGTCCCTTCTTCAATCTGTTATATATTTTTTTGCTTCTCTTTAGCTTGGTTGAGCTATTCCTAGCATGCATCTAAATTACTCTAAATAGGTAGAAATGGATGTTAGATGATAAGTTGATATTCGTAAGTATAGGCACAAAGCAGATAATGGGGCACATGAGTCCGAATCAAACAGTAAATCACCCTCTAGCTCTTTCAGCTATGAAAGGATACCTTGTCCTGTAGACCACTAAATTGTTCATTTAATCCAGTGAGTCCAATAGAACAAATCAGACTCATGCAGATTTATCACATTGGGTTATTTAAATTCAGCATTGACCTTTGCATACATGTGAATGCATTCTCAATGAGAAAGGGACAAAAGGTATCTTTTTTTCTGCAGTGTGATTATGGTCACGGGAGGGTATTTTCACGCTTCATCATTTCACAGTTGTGTATTCTCATAGCTATTTTAAGGGTGCAGAGCCTGACTATCCAGGGATGGAATTGCCTTTCTTGTGAGGGGAATGTCAACTTTATTGTCATGTGGTCTTTTCCCTTTCTATTTCCATGGTCATTATTTTTTTTAAATCCCTAAATCCATGGAATAGTTTCAATTCAACAGACATTTCTTCATCTGTAAAATGGGGATAATAACAGCACCTAACAGAGTTGTTGTAAGGATCAGATGAGATAATAATTATATTTGTAAAGGACTTAGCACAGTGCCTGGCATATAGCAGACACTTAATAAATACTTGTTCCCTTCCTTTACGTTGCCGGGCACTGGTGATACAAGGACATGAAAGCATTTATTAAGTGTTTGTTGCATGCATAGGCTCTTTACCTTAAGAACCTTACTTCTCTAGGAAGAAACAATATGGCTACAAATAAACAAAATAATTTCAGGAAAGGAAGAAGAAAGCAATAACCAGGGGAATAGGGAAAGATCTGTATTTGGAGGTGTCACT
>NW_020947122.1:2361900-2471262 GCF_900497805.2 Vombatus ursinus
AGTAAAGTTTCTTTATCAGAGGAGTGACACCATTTCAATACTTTTTCAGTATAAATCTGCATCATGGATTCAGTGATTTTGATGTTGGTGGTGCTAGCGATAAATAATAGTAACAGCAACAAAAATTATAATACTCATGTATTTAACAGCATTTTTATTTTATTTGTGTGAATACTTCCTCTACTAACAGGTTTTCTGATCTGTGTCTTAGGTGGTGTATTGATGAGGAACTGTGGTTTAAAATACACACACACACACACAATTTTTTCATTCATTCATTCATTATTCTGTATTTAACTTTTTTAGTGGTGATTCTCTCCCAACTTTCTATCTTTAGGTCACTTAGTCTAATGTATTAATTTTGCAAGTGAGGTAACTATGTCTCAAAGAGGTCCCAGAAGTAAGCTGATGGAGTCAAAGTTGGAACTCAGTCCCTCTGTATCCAAAACCATGGTTTGTCTAGTAATCTGTTGATGGTACAGAGGTGAACCTCTATGTGCAGCCTTTCTAGCTTGTTAGAAGAACTCATGCACGTAGAGAACCCAGGGACATCTCAACTTTTCAATGATGCATGAGAGTAGGTTCTTAATGGGAAAATAATTAAAATAGTATCTAACATTCTATTAATCTAGTTTTACAGGATTATGTAGGTATAAATATTTTACATTTCATAATTTCTTTGATCCTCATTGAAGCCACTCACCAATCCAATGCAGTAGGCAATGAATATATTCTTTACTCTCTGTTTGCATTTGACAACATGTAGACTAGTGACTTATCAATGACTGTATGGTTAATAAGCTGTAATGGAGCTTAATATTCACGTCTTGGGACTCATAGTCTTGTGCTCACTCTTCCATCTTGTCAAGGAAATTAAGAAACCAAAAGTTGTTTGTGCATTTCTTTATTTCTTTGGTAGCTTTTCATTTTTCTCAGTGAAATACTTTTTAGGAAAATGGAAAAAAAATTCTACAGAAATAGCATCAAACAGAGTAAATGTGGAGGGAAGTTATTTTATCCTCAACCTTGAGTGTTGTGAGAGAATTTGGCTGCAGATAAAATTCCCATCTGACCCAGTTTTGCACAGAGCTTTCCAGGAAACAAGATGAGGAAATATTTTGAGGGTGACTGTTTTCAGTTGTAACTCTCCCCTCAGCCTACTTAGGCCAATCTACATTGAGTTACCATTTGAGACCCACATGCTGAAGGGTGAATGTTTGGATTATTCCATCTCTACAACCAAGAAAGTGAAATTCACACAAGTTTTTATCTTGTGTGTGCGCCCTGTCACACACACACACACAAAAACACATACATACACACACAGTACAGACCCTGCTTTAAGTTATTCATTCAATAGTCAGTTAAAAAGTTTCCACCTTATGTAAATCACTACCTTCATTTTTTTTTCACTTTAAGAGCTTTGGCACCAGTAGTTAAACACTGATGTCTATTTCCACTCCTCTTCCAAGTAGGTAGAGATTCACAGATGATTTTACTATATAACATATGAATAGATCTTTGGTATGGATACCTCTGTGTTTTTAAATCTTTAAACCCCAATAATGAACAGTTTAACAGTTGTAGTTGCCTGTTAGCACTGTGCTAATTGCTGAGGATGTGAAGATAAAAATGTTATATCCCCTGTCTTCAAAGCTCTTATAATCTTTTACCAAAATGTGTCCTCGGACAGCCAAGGTATGTCCATACACCTTCAACCTAACTTTTGAATCATGTCAAAAGGGAGAAAAGGAAACCCAAAAGTTTAAAAGAAAACATTTATCATAAAGCTAAAAATCTCACCTCTTTTTGATATGAATTATTATCTATCCCAGCCAGTCTAAAAATTTTGTCTTAGTACTTCTTATACCCTTTAAAATTATTGAGAACATTTCAGCAAAGAGTTTTGTTAATGAGTATGATAGAAAACATTGAAATATTCATCAATATTTAACTGTATTTAGAAACTAAAGCTGATATATTTTAAAAATATTTAATTCCATTGAAAATTATAATAATAAATTATTAAATGTTAAATTTAAATAATCTATTTTTTTGAAAATAAATATATATTCCAAAAAAACCAAAAAATAGTGAGAAGGACATTGTTTTATATAATTCTGCAAATCTTTTTGGCTTAATAGAAGATAGCTAGATTCTTAATACCTTCATTCAGTCTATTGTGCTCCTTTATTCAGTCTGTTATGATACATTGTTTTGGTTGAAGTAGATGAAGAAAATCTGGCCTCATGTAAGTATATTGTTGAAATAGGGAAGATTAATAGGCAAATAATGTCTACTATTATTATGAAAGTAATTTTTACCTTACATAACCCTTGAAAGAGTCTTAGGAGTCCTCCAGGGGTCCATAGAACACATTTTGAGAACCACTGGTATAGCCATATTTCTTCTGATCTTTATTTATGCAATTAATTTTTTGAATGAAAATTTAGGACTTTACATGCATTCCTACTAAAATCTGTTTTATTAGACTGAATATATCATCTCAGCTTGTGGATATGTTTATTTAGAGTCTAATTCTTCCATTTAAGATATTTGCTATTCTATTGTATCATTTCCAAATTTAATAAATATTTGATTTAAACCTTTATCCAAGTACTTGATAATAATGTTGAATAGCACAGTTCCTGTGCTAGGGTCCCACATCCAAATAAACATCAAACCGGTTAATTGTATTTTATTTTGGCCTTTTAACCAGTTCCAAACTCATCTAACTGTACTATTATCTGGTTCGGACCTCCCCTCCTCTGTCCACCAGACTTTGTTGGATGCTTTTCTATAATCCACATATGCTTTATCTATCTCAATTCCATGATTTACCAGTCTTGTTACTCTGCCTAAAAAGGAAATGAAATTAAGTATTAAGTACTGGATCCCTTTCTATATGCTTAGCAACTATCCCTTTAGCAATACATCCTAGAAAATTTGAAAAGAACTGAAAACATGTTTTTAAAGTTAACTGGCCTTAAATTTTAAGAATCTACCTTTTTTGAAAATTGTGACTACAGTTTTCCTTCTCCAGTCCTGCCTTACATATCTTGTTCTTCGTGACGTTTTAAGAAATCACCAATGGTGGTTCCCCAGTTATATCCACAGGTTCTTTCAGTACCTTGGAAGGTAGTTTGACCAGCTTGGTGACTTGACCTTGTAAATCACAGAGGAATTTGGGGGAATGTGATGATTAGGAGTCAGCAGGCCATTTCCATTGTCTCATTGGGGAAAAAAGACTAGGCCTCTGGTGGGTGACTGTGGTGGAAACTGTATACTTTATGAGGGAAGAAGAGAGTGAATGAGCTGGCTAATCATATGGAGCTAGAGGTCCTGAAGACAGGTAAACATAAGTGGCTACTCTGAAGTTGCGTAGCCACCAATGATTATTCTCACCTCAAGGTATTATTTGGGTCACAGTTTGTGGCACTAAGTATTCCACATTTCCATTCTTCTCTAATCTCATCAGCTGAACTACAGTCCAGATAATGGAAAGGTGGCAGTTGTGCCTAGGTGCAGCTCCAGGGGCGCAGGTGGTTGTGTGGCTTTGCCAGAAGCAAGGAAAAATTATTTGGGTGGATAACAGAGAAGCATAAATAAAGCAGATGATGGAGATATAAAAAAATGATGGGTTTAGGCCATAAATTTGGTTTCTTATTTCTTGTATTGGGGTGTTAATTTCAAAATGATAATTTACTATCTTGAATTATTGTATTCTTCTATCCTGAAGGAAACAATGATTTTTAATTCATGCCCTTGCCAGTTTTTCTCAGGTCTTAGATGGTTTTGTAGTGAAACTCACCACTTAAATGCTCATCTTACCTCAGACACACATTGGGAAGATTAGCCCAGATCATGTTGGGTATTTCGTGTGCTTCAAACTCAGCAATAAAGTCAGATTTAGGAAAATGTCAATAAATTTCAAAAATGGGTAAGAAATCACAGGATCCTGGAATTTTAGATATAGAAGGGGCCATAGAGATCATGTTGACACATCAAATTGCTTCTTTTCCATGGGAAGAAACTAAGTAAAACTTCTTTTTTTATTTTTTAATATTTTTTATATTTATTCTTTTTTTTGTTTCTTTTTTAAATTTTTTTATTTATTTATTTTTTTGTTTTCAACATTTACTTCCACAAGATTTTGACAAATTTTCACCCCTTCTTGCCCCTCTCCCCACCCCAAGATGGCATGCATTCTGAATACCCCTTCCCCTAGTCTGCCTTCCCTTCTATCTAGCCCCCCGCTTCTCTTATCCCCTTCCCCATCAATTTTCCTGGAGGGCAGGATAGATTTCTGTACCCCATTTCCTGTATTTCTTATTTCCCAGTTGCATGTGAACACATTTTTTTTAAACATATGTTTTTAAAACTTTGGGTTCCAAATTTTCTCCCTTCCTTCCTCCTCGCCCACCCTCATTGATAAGGCAAGCAACTAATTATAGGTTATATATGTGCAGTTATGCAAAACACTTCCATAGTAGACATGTTGTGAAAAACGTAACTCTATTTCCCTTAATCCTATCCTACCCCCCCATTTATTCTATTTTTTCTTTTGACTCTGACCCTCCTCAGAAGTACTTGCTTCTGATTACCCCCTTTCCCAATCTTCCCTTCTCTCTATCATTCCCCTACTCTCTTGTCTCCCCCCCTCCATTTTCCTGTAGGGTAAGACAGATTTCCATACCCAATTGAGTGTGTATGCTATTCCCTCCTTAAGTCAAATTCTATGAGAATAAGATTCACTCATCCCCTCTCACCTTCCCCTGTTTCCCGTCCACTGTAAAAGCCATTTCTTCTGGTTTTTTTTGTGAGATAATTTACCCCGTTCTACCTCTCCCTTTCTCCTGCTCCTAGTATAATCCTGTCTCACCCCTTAATTTTATTCTCCACATATGACCCCTTCATCTTCAACTCACCCTGTGCACTCTGTCTATCTATCTATCTATCTATATCTGTATATATGTACATATAATTTTTTCCCCTCCAACTACCCTAATACTGATAAAGGTCTCATGAGTTACAAATATCATCTTTCAATGCAGGAATGTAAACAGTTCAACCTTAATAAGTCTCTTATGATTTTCTCTTTCCTGTTTACCTCTTCGTGTTCCACTTGAGTCTTGTATTTGAAAATCAAATTTTCTATTCAACTCTTGTCTTTTTATCAAGAATGCTTGAAAGTCCTCTATTTCACTGAATGACCATTTTTTCCCCTGCAGGATTATAGTCAGTTTTGCTGGGTAGGTAATTCTTGGTTGTAATTCTATCTCCTTTGCCCTCCGGAATATTATATTCCATGCCCTGCAGTCCTTTAAGGTAAAAGCAGCTAAATCTTGTGTTATCCTGATTGTGTTTCCACAATACTTGAATTGTTTCTTTCTGGCTGCTTGTAATATTTTCTCCTTGACCTGGGAACTCTGGAATTTGGCTACAGTATTCCTAGGAGTTTTCCTTTGGGGATCTCTTTCAGGCAGTGATTGGCGGATTCTTTCAATTTCTATTTTGCCCTCTGGTTCTAAAATATCAGGGCAGTTTTCCTGGATAATTTCTTGAAAGATGATGTCTAGGCTCTTTTTTTGATCATGGCTTTCAGACAGTCCAATAATTTTTAAATTCTCTCTCCTGGATCTATGTTCCAGGTCAGTTGTTTTTCTTGCGAGATATTTCACATTGTTTTCTAATTTTTCATTCTTTTGGATTTGTTTTACAGTGTCTCGATTTCTCATAAAGTCACTAGCTTCCAATTGCTCTTTTCTAATTTTTAAGGAAGTATTTTCTTCAGTAATCTTTTGGACTTCCTTTTCCATTTGGCCAATTTTGTTTTTTAGGGCATTCTTCTCCTCATTGGCTTTTTGGACCTCTTTTGCCATTTGGGTTAGGCTATTTTTTAAGGTGTTATTTTCTTCAGTATTTTTTTGGGTCTCCTTTAGCAAGTTGTTGACTTGTTTTTCATGATTTTCTTGCAAAACTGTCAGTTTTTCCTCTACTTCTCTTACTTGCTTCTCAGAATCCCTTTTGAGCTCTTCCAAGGCCTGGGACTGATTGATATTGTTCTTGGAGGCTTTGCATATAGGAACTTCGACTTCATTGTCTTTTTCTGGTTGTATATTTTGATCTTCTTTGTCACCAAAGTAAGATAATATAGTCTGACTCTTTTTGCACTGCTTACTCATGATCCTGGTCAATTACTTGAGTTTTAAACTCTTTGTTAAGGTAAAAGTCTGCTTCCAATGTGGAGAATATACTGTCCCAAGTTTGGGGGGTTTGTACAGCTGTTTTCAGAGATACTTCTAGGGACCTGAAAATTTTCAGTTCTTCCAAGGTGCTATGATAAGGGGCGAGGTGTTTTCTCTTCACTTCCACAAGAAGCTTCACCACACCACATTCCTCCTCGCCCCAGGACCGCCCCTCAGAACTGTGACCCAGATCTAAGCACCAGCAAGAGATTCCTGCCTCAGCACTGGCAAAGAGATCCCTGCAATCCCCCTCTGATCAGTCACTTGATCCCCCCTCAGTCTGTGGGCTGGAAGCTTAGGGAACAGCCGTGGCCCCTTGGGGCGGCTGAGACCTAGCTCCTCTCTCACCGCAGTCACAGACTTTTCCCACTGACCCTTCCAAGTTGTCTTTGGCATTCCTGGATTGAGAAATCTGGAAACCACCACAGCTGCCTGTAATTCAGCCCTCTGAGGCCTGCTCCAGGTTCGCTGCAGCCTGCGCGCCCACACAGAACTGCGCTCCTCTCCCTGCCCGGCGCGATATATCTTTCTGATCAACCATACAGGCTGTCTTTGACTGGAAATTTGTTTCACTCTGCCTTTTTGTGGGTTCTGCTGCTTTAGAATTTGTTTAGAGCCATTTTTTATAGGTATTTGGAGGGGTTTGGGGGGATAGCTCCAGCAAGTCACTGCTTTCCCTCCGCCATCTTGGCTTTGCCCCCCAGTAAAACTTTTAAGGGGGAGTGAATATACAAAGGTCATACAACTAATTAGTAGTAGGGGTTGGACTTGGAAGCATGGTTTTTTGATTCCCAATTCAGTACTTTTTCTCTTATACCAAATGGTAAAAAACAAGATGCCAGTTTTGTTCTAAGGAATGCTATCTTTCTTTTCTTCTTCTTCTTTGCACTGCTAGTTGTCTAATAACATTTTCATTACTTGGGTGGTTCAGCTGGGCCATATATTTTTTCAGGTCATGAGATAATCCTTTTGTTTTAATCATTGGGACAGAATAAGTTATTATGACCTTAGAATCATAGAATTTTAAGATTTTGGAGCCAGGAGGGACTTTTGAAGTCAATTGGTCCAAGATTTTATGGATGAGGAATTTTCTCTAGGACTTTTAAAAAATAAAAATCCAGTTGCAGTTACTAGCTTTCCTTGTGTCCCTGGAAATATGGGGAAGGGAAGGAGGGATGTGGGGAGGGAAATGAGGTGTCTTTCTACAAGGTGATTATAGATTACATAAAAACTCCTTTTGACTGGCATTTTTCATGCTTCGTAAATCAGGGTCTTCTGATTGTCTCATTGCTCATTGTGTCATGTTTTGCAGCTCACAAAAGAAAACACTTTGCAGTCTTTTTCCTTTGTTTAGTTTAGAAGCTGCAAACCTGAAAATATCTTAGTTAGATGTGTGACTTCTCTAGAGAACCAGACATGTTTCTGTTTTAACTTTTAGAATTGATGCTATTTTTAAAGTCTTCTGTTCTTGTGCTTAACAGTTTTCTGTCATTTTGAAATGACTTCCTTCCTGACTTTCCTATGCTTCCTGAAATGCACATTAGAAAACTTCCATGCCCCCCCCCATTGAGATTAAATGTACTTGAAATGTGCATTAATGCATGACTATAAACTAAAAACACTTCCTGGGTTGATTTAAATCAACAATCATTTATAAGGAGCCTGTTTTGTGCCTAGTGCTGCACTAAGCACCCAAGGACACAAAAGAAGCAAAATAACAGTCCCTGCCCATAAGGCGTTTGCATTCTGATGTAATACATAAAAGGGATCTGAAGTGGGGAGGGCACCTGTGCAAGGGTATGGTGGCAATGTTTGCATAATGAAGGATGGCTGGTGTGGACCCTTCCTCAGGGACTGAGGGAGAAGGCAACTGAAGCATGCTGTCAAAGTCCTATGTGCCTTAATGGTATCGGCCTCAGTGGGGGAAAATGTGGGTCTAAGGAGTGGGGGAGGGATATGATTGCTTCTTAAAGGATTTAAAGGGTTACTTACCACCTAGAAAAGAGATTTGACTTGTTCAATTTGGCCTCAGAGGAGTGAACTAGTTGTAATAGGTGGAAGCTGAAGTGGGATAGATTTTGGCAAGAAGTAGAGAAGAAAAAAGCTTTCTAATTAATTTTAGAGCGTCCTAATAATTAGAGCGTTCTAGAAGTGAAAGAATGTACATGGCATTTCCCCTGATAAAATCTCAGCTTTTTGGCAGCAGGAACTGCATGCTTTTTGTTTCTGTTTTTGTATTACAAGTGCCCAGGACAATGCTTGGCGTAGTAGGTCCCTAATAAATACTTATTGATTGATTAACCGCTTGATGATTTGAAACTCAAATGATCTGGAGATATTCAAGAAGAGACTGGTGGCCACTTCTTCAGGATGTTGTAAATGGGATTCTTATTCAAGAACAACTCAGACTAAGCTCTAACTGAAACAATTTTGGTCAGGTCTAGTGGATAGTGTTGAACTTTGAATCAAGAATATATGGATTTGAATCATGCCTCAGATGCTAGAAGCTGTGTGACCCTGGGCAAATCACTTAACTTCTCCGGGCCTCTGTTTTATCATTTGTAAAATGAATGGGCTGGATTTAATGACCTCCCAGATTCCTTCTAACTGTAAATCTATGATCCTGTGATTAATTTTAATTGTGCTCTAACCCAGTCACCTTATCAATGTTATGGATGAGACCCTTGTTTTGTCATTCTATAGGCAGAAATGACACCATATTTAGGCTCTTGATGGTGGCCTTTTGGTGGTGGGGTGGTGTGCCCTTTCCCGAAGGTACTTGTTGTCCCACTAGTACCACTTTGAAGATGAGTGATACAGTAATAGCTAGAAGTAAAGAACCAGTTTTGCTCCCCAGTATCATGGTTTCATCCTTTGCTATTCTTTTAGTTGGTGGGAAAGTTGGGATGGGGATGGAGCCGGAGAACAGTGACACATGGTTGTTCTTTTCTCTCCAGTGGATCAGTTTGAAAAACTTGTCCTTTGAGTGGTTCATTTTCCAAGAACCCCTTTGCTACTCCACCAGGGCTTCTCCATAAGTGCCATTGCTGGGCTTGTGATGTTCCACCAATATCTCTCAATGACTACCTTGTTCTTTCAGCACCAGAACTCCATGGGTCTAGGGGAGTGTTAGCTATTTCAGGTTATTTGTATGTTGGGTGCTAATAACATTGCGAATAATAGTTTTCGGAAATAACTAGCTACTTAATTCATGAAAGGTTCAAACAGGCCCAAGTAGGTTCCTAGAAATATTTTCACATTTCCATCATGCTTATATGCTGTTGATCTTCCTCCGTTAGAGGGGAGGTTCTTACCCTTTTTTTGTTTCATGGACCTCTTGGGCAGTATAGTGAAGGTATGGACTTTTTAGAAATAATGTTTTAAATACATAAAATAAAATAGAAAAGATTACAAAGAAAACTACTTCTATTTAAATATGGTTATCAAAATATTATAAAAACAAGTTCAAAGCCCCCAGGTTAAGAGATCTTACTTAGGATCCTTTGCTAGAACATTTACAAATCCAGTGTTAAAGCAATAGAATATATTGTTTGCGGGGGAACAGATATTTCTAAAGTCATCAGAGTCCTTAGAGGTTATCGAGCCCAATTCAGTCCTTTCACAAATGAGGAGATGGAGATCCAGGAAGATTGTGACCTTCCCAAGGTTACTGGGAATAAATAGCAGAGCTGAGATTTAAATACAGGTTGACTCTGACTCCAAATCCAGCTTGTACCATTGACTGTACCATGCTGCCACCTTGGAACAGCTAGAGATTTAATTTGACTAGAATTGTAAGATGTTTATAGAGTAATATGAAATAGAATTGGGAAGATGAGTTGGATCCAGATTGTTGAGGGGCTCAAATAGTAGGCTGAAAAGTCTGTTTTTTAAAGGGAAGGCACCTGAGGTTTCTGATTCAGAATTGGTGAGAGTGTCTTTGTATAGGTAACTAGGAAATTTTGCTTCCTCAGGCCCTAGTTTTATTATTTTTTTTTTTTTACTTAAATCAGCTAGTGAGTTATTTGTACTTATTACACTGAGCTAGTATTTTCTCTACCACTGCTTATCAGTTGGCCAACAGTTCTTAGGTGTTCACCTGTCAGCAGGCATGGGTCACCATGTGAGGTAGATTGGAAATCCAGGCCTGCCTTTCTTTTTATGGCTTTTAATTACTTCTGAGTTTTTAATTCTACCTGTAGTGGTCTGTGTGAAAATATCAAATCCATTCTGTAACAGTGAATACCTCCAAGAGAAGCTATGTAGTTCAATGGATAAAATGCTGAACTTGGTAGTAAGGAAGACCTGGGTTTGAATCACAGTTTATATACTTTCAAACTGTGTGACCTTTGGGCCTCAGTTTCCTCATCTGTAAAAATGAAAGATTTGAATTCAGTGGTCTCTATTCTTACATTCTTGTCCATTTGTCAAAATGTCTCAAAGGATTTTCATGTATTATACACAGATTTTCACTCATCAGTACCAGTGGTTACAAATGATCACTTTCGTGGAATTTTCACATGGAGAGAAGTATTAAGTAAACACAATAAATGTTTATGTCACTCTTTTTTATGTTAGTGAATGGCTATAATCTTTATTAGCTGTTTCATGGTTAGAGAACTTGAATGAAACGAGAAGTCGATTTGTTGTATTAGGAGGGATATTACAAGGAGAAGGTGCTGGCAGTGGGCCATGCTAAAATATATTGTCCCTAGTAGATTCTTCAGATATGCAAGACAGTTTTAAATTTGCTTTCTGTCATGTCAACATACAACTTCATTGTAAAAGTTTCTTATTTTATAAAAATAGATTTCATCTTGACTTTTTATGTAGGAAATGCTTCATTTTTTACTCAGTTAATTTGCCTTCCTGTCAGAGTGAGAAATTCAGTCTAAACCATGTTGATGTGTCTACTTCATTTTCTTTGCAGTAAGAGATTAGGCCACAACAAAATTTCAAGATTTGGGGTTCTTAATTTTTAAACTCAGCTCTTGACCCTTGGTTGTATGAGTTCTTAGCCAGGGGCAGATTAAAAAAGGATAATTAGAGAGGGGTTGAGGAAATTTCTTGTAGATGGAAACATTTATCAAATTGGCTTATTTTCAAACTAAGTTTATCTGTATTTTCATCTTGTGCTAAGCAAATTTGATTATTGTGAAATATATAGAGATCCTTTTGGTCTCAACTAGACGCCAGGAATCAGATACTTCACATTCTCTTCTCTCAGTTTAAGTGTTTAATGTGCAGCAATATTATTTTTCAGTATATATTAAAATATTTTAGGAAGTTTTCTATTGCTGTTCCACAGGGATGTGTTAATTTTGATGAATCACTTTACTAGTTTTGCTTTTTCATCTCATGTTTGTTCATAACCAAATTTTATCATGTTTCTGCCATATGTGTAGACTTTCTTAGCTGTTGGGAATAGAAGAAGAAAGATGTGGAAAATTTTCAGGAAGGAGCTAACCCTAACCTCTAACCCTAATCCTAACTCTAAATCCAATTAACACTAACTGTAGTTCTAACCTCTCCTATCTCTCCTAACCTACTATCACTTGGGCATAATATTTATGCACAGTACTCAGTAATTATTTGTTGACTGAATGAATGAGTTCTAATAATATCAATTGATTGTTGGGCACACAAGAATTGTTGACTCATCCTGTGTAGTAAAAGGTCCTTTCCCTTTGCCATACAGTAATCTAGTTATGACTGAAGTTACCATGACAGATTGCTATAGTGTAAATTTTCATTTGACATTTGAACTAACTTATAAAAATATCACCTTTGGATTGAGTGAATTGCCTCCATGGAATTGAAAGTAATTAAACTGACCTAGGCTATAGGTCATTAGAATGCACACTGTGCTTCAAGTTGAATAAATTTTAATAAAGAAAAATCATGGTTAATTTATCATTTTTATCAGTTTGTCTTGGGTAGGCAGAATGCTCTGGGAGTTTGCACATCAAGTACCATCCTAGCCTTAAAGCAAATAAAGTAGCCATCTGGCATGCTAAAAGGCAGAGGCGTAGATTAAATGACTTTTCACTGTCCTTTCCAGCTCTCTTACTGTAATTCTCTGCTCTTATCAGATTTAATAGCATATATCTTGAAGGTTTGGGAGAAAATGGGAGGTAAGAATTTGGACTTTTTTTGGTTTTATGAGCATGAAAACAATTGAAGTCTGTCAATTTTATTTTCAATTCCAGATTCTCTTCCTTTCCCCACCGATTGAGAAGGCAAGAAATACATAATCCATTACAAATATAAAGTCATGCAAAACAAATTTCTGCATTAGCCATGTTCCAGAAAGAATAAGAAAATGTTTCAATCCCCTGTCTGTCTAGAAGTGGATAACATTTTCTCCCATGACACCTTTGGAACTGTTGTAGGTCATTTCATTGATCAGAATTGCTAAATCTTTCATAGTTGGTTGTCTTTACAATATTGATGTTATGGTATAAATTGTTTTCCTGGTTCTTGTTCACTTCACTTTTCATCAGTTCATGTATTTTTTCAAATAGTCCCAGGTTTTTCTGAAACTATCCTCTTCATCATTTCTTACAGTACAATAGTATTCCGTCACATATACCATACCATGTTGGAGCATTCCATAATTAATGGGCATCCCCTCACTTTCAAATTCTTTGCCACCACAAAAAGAACTGCTATAAATTTTATATATCCTTTCCCTTTTTCTTTGATTTTAGGAGCACAAACCAAGTAGCAGCATTATTGAGTCAAACAGTGTGCACAGTTTAATAGCTTTTTGGACATAGTTCCAAATTTTGTTTTAGAACAGTTAGACTAGTTTCATAGCTCCACCAACAGCGCATTAGGGTACCTATTTTTCCATATCCCCTCCAGTATTTGTCATTTTCCTTTTCTGTCACCTTTGACAATCTAATGGCTGTAGGGTAGTACTTCAGAGTTGTTTTAATTTGCATTTCATTGGTAATTAGTGATTTAGAACATTTTTTCATATAAACATTGATAGCTTTAATTTCTTTCTCCGATGTCTGTTCATATGCCTTGACCATTTATCAAATGAGGAATAGCTCTTATTTTTATGGAAGGTTCTCTTTCCTCATGATTATCATAACTATTTTCAATTTATCATTATTAGTACCTTCTATTTAACAGTACTTTATAGTTTTCATAGCATTTTCCCATACATTATAAATGTAGTAGATTTGATATGACATTATATTTTAAAATTATGTGACCTGCAGTGATGTGGAGTAAAGACCTTTTAATTTAAGGATTCTTAACCATTTTTCCCTGTCATGGATCTTTTTGGCAATCTAGTGGAGCCTGTGAAACCCTTTTCAATAATAGGACTTTAAATGCACAAAATAAAATACATACAATTACAAAGGAGGCTAATTACATTGAAAAAGAATTATCAAAGTATTTCTTAAAAAACAAATTCGTGAGTCCCCATTTCATGCTAAGTGATGTGGTGGATAGAGCATTGGGCTTGGAATCAGGAAGACTCATTTTCCTGAGTTCAATTCTGGCGTCAGACACTTACTAGCTGTGTGACCCTGGGCAAGTTACTTAACCTTAACTCAGTTCCTCATCTGTAAAAATGAGCTGGAGAAGGAAATGATAAACAACTCTAGTATGTTTGCCAAGAAAGCCTTAAAATGGGGTCACAAAAAGTTGGACACGATTGAAATGACCCAACAACACCAATAACAACATGTATGTATGTATATGCGATGTCCCCAAAGTCTTAGTGAAGTTTAAGTCATTTGTTATTAACTTATGTTTGGCAGCAAGGCGGTGCAGTGGATAGAGCACTGGGCTTGGTATCAGGAAGACTCATCTTCCTTAGTTCAAATCTAGCCTCAGACACTTCCTAGCTGTGTGACCCTGGGCAAGTCACTTCACCCTATTTGCCTCAGTTTCTTCATCTATAAAATGAGCTGGAGAAGGAAATGGCAAACCCTCCAGTATCTTTGCCAAGAAAACCCCAAATGGGGTCACGAAGAATTGGACACAGCTGAACAAGTTAAGAACCCCTGGGGACAAATACAGTGGGGGCAAAAGGGTTTTTGATTAATGCAATGAGCCCTGTGAAGTGGTCACATACATTTCAGTTAACACTATTTGCAGTTCTAATTATATAAAACATGGTAATTAATTTCATCCCAATGGAAATATGCACTATAAATTCAAATAATGTGATGCCAACTTCATTATTTATACTAATTGGGGCCTAGTTGTATATATCCCAGAATCATAAACTATAAATCTAGAAAAACCCTTAGAATCTGTTTGGCCCAAAATATTCATTTTGTAGATGAGGAATCCAGAGAGAGTCACTGATTTGCTGAAGATCACACATGTAATCACTAGCAAAAATGACATGCAAATCTACGTCATCTAACTCCCAATGTAGTGCTTTTCTCCACTTTCTCCTTAGTCCATAACCAATAGACAGAGGAAGCATAGCATTTTATTTACATTTAATTAGTAGCCTTGCCGTTTTTTTGTTTTGTTTTGTTTTGTTTTGTTTTGTTTTTTTTTACCTTGGTAATCCTGCCCTAGGGATTTAGCCTATTTGACTGTCATTTTTTCCATCTATAAAATGAAAGACTGTGACTGGATGATCTCTATGGTCCTTTCCAACTCTAAAATCTTGTGATCATGTGAATAGTTTAATACTTCAGGGATCCATGATGTCTCTTGTTATTCCTTCTAGCAGTGAAACTTGTGACTTATGTCCTAATTCAGTGGTCTTTATGAACTGCTGTGACCAAGAATATTTATGACTCGGTGGCTAGTTTTCTCAGGATGAGCCTCTCCGTACTTACCTAGTTCTGGTTCTCGGGTGACAAATATTCCAAGTGGCTCTAAAATCCTAGTGAAATTTTAGACTGTAATAGGTTAACTACACTAAGACTTTTGGGTCACTCTGAATATTATCACTCACCTGGTTCAGTCTTGAGTGTTGCCAGGTTGGTCTAACCTATCAGAGAATTCCCTCTGATGAAATAATCTTTGAGAACCCTCCAGGTCATGAAGAAGACATTAGAGGAAGCCTTGTATTAGTAAAGTTTACAAATAATGCTTCACCATTTTAGTGGATATGTGATGTTATTGATGTGGGTTCTCCCTCTGGTAGGGTAGGTCTCAATCCATCTGCATATTGTTCATCAGCCTCAATAATTTCACCATAGGGAAGACCAGATCTCGTGGTATCACACAGATGCTAGTGAAATGCATAGGCTATCCATCAGTTATTCCTTTTTCTTCATTACTGGCCTACATTTTCCTTGTCATAATTCACTATGGTGATATTGCTTATTCTATTTATTATTTGCACATTTTAGTTGATATTCTATTGAAATTTATTCATAACCACCATAGGCCTTTCCATTGATTGACCTTTGTGTGTCTCACGTCTTTAATTCTTTGAAGCCAGTTGATATTACATAACTCACAGCTTTGTAGCATCCCTGGAAGAACAATGATATTAAGCAGATTTTTTGAGCATTGCTTGAGGGAGAAGCTTGCAGTCATTAAAAGTATGGCACAATTTCCCAAAAGGAAGCCGGCTCAGTGTCCTACCCTTGTTAAATCCTGGGCTCTTCAGCAGTGTTTGTCTGAGATCTGTGGAATGATAAGTCTGTAGCCATGATTTCATTAATATTGGGGATTCCCTGGGTTAGGAAACTCCTTCTGTCAGTGCAGGTCACCTTCTCTGTGACTTATAGTCTTGGAGAGTTGCCCAGAGCACTGAGAAGTAAAGTAATACATCCAAGGTACACATCTAGTATGTGTCAAAAACAGGCTTTGAATGCAAGTCCTCCAGATTCCAAGGCCACTTGGTTCTCCATCCACCACATCCAGCCAACTCTCATATATGTACTGATGAACCAGCTTTAAAAGTTGTCTGTTAATCTTTCATCCTCCTTCCTCAAGTTAGCAGCTTTATGATGTTGGACAAGTCACTTGATTTCTGTGGGCCTACGTTTCCTCATCTGTACAATGAGGCTGTCAGACTGGATGACTGAGGTCCCTTCCATCTACAGATCTATGCTTGATAAAAAGCAGTCTTCAATGTATTTTTCTAGTGTAGATAATTATACTGAAATCTTTTGAGTGGTTATAGATCCCATTTGGGAGGCTATGCTGGGACTTCATGCACTGGGCACAATATCACTTACAAATGAGCATTTGGAAGACTTCACCCTCTGTCATTTGGACTCTGTGCTGGATATCTTCCATGATAAGGACCAATATGTTTTATGAACATGTGTCCATCAGTTAAACTTCTTTAGGAGATGATAATAATACAACTCTAAACTCCTTGAAGGAAGGGGACTATTTCATTTTTGTCTTTATATCTATCTGCAACAGTTTAGCATTGTGTTTGCCTGGAATAGAATAGACAATGATGATGATGATGGTGATTCAGTGCTGAAAAAAGCTTGTTCATTATCTGTCTTTTTGTCCCTTTCGCATTTGGAGCCTTTAAGAACTTTCATAGGTTGAGTCGGTATTGCTTCAATCTTAAACCATATCTTCCTGTCTTTTTGTCATCTAATTTGGCATTGATTTTTACCTTTGCTCAAACCAGTTAACAGTCTTCCTTAGAAGTCTTAGAGAGAAGATTTGGAAATAATTGTCATACTGGTATGTAGGAGGAAGATGAGTAAGTAATAGTCGCATTTCTATAATGCTTGCTATGTGCCAAACATTTTGCTAAGCACTTAACAAACAGTATCTTATTTGAGCCTCACAACAACCCTGGAATTATTATTTCCATTTTAACATTAAGAAAACTTAGGGGAAAAAAAAAGAAAACTTAGGGAAACAGAGGTTAAGTGACCTGCCCAAGGTCACACAGTTAAGTGCCTGAAGTAAGAGTTAAACTCAGATCTTCCTGACTCCATAACCAAATCTCTATTCACTATGGCACCTTGCTGCCCAATAGTAGTAACAGTGACAACGAGGAGAGGAAATGATAAAGGTATTTTATGAAGAAAGGTGTGGATGTACCTGGAATTACTTCAAATCCACTGGGTGAAATTTAACTCATAAGTTGAAGGTTTTGAAGTAATTGTTCATAGGAAAGATACTTAGGAACACTAAAACACTTCAGTCTTCCTGATCTACTGTAATCAGGTCATATCTGTCCTCTCTTTTTCTCCTCCAGCATTATAACATTTTACATAACACTGTTACAATACAAGACTTAATAACAACCACAAAAGCTTCCCTTCTCCCTGCTTCTCTGTGCTGGTTGTCAATGTCTCGGCAAAGCTAATATGCAGGTGTGCCCCTCATGTATATTTATTGTAGCTGCTGCCTTTCCACCACCACAGTTCACCTTCCCCACATTCCTTGCTGTGCTAACATTTCAGGCATCTCTGTCAAGTATTTAATGATTATCAAGCTAGCACTTAAGTGTATGAGGGTAGGATTCTTGAAGTGCTTCCTTTTGCAAAGAAAGTAACGTGTGATTTTTATATTTTAGGTTTTCTCAAAGCAGAGCACATCATTAAACAAAAAAAAGTTGTTTCCTATTTGTATTTGAATCTGGCATTGCTAATCATGCTGCAGTAATCCACACAAATTTCACTGGTGGCTCACTATTTCCTTCTTTTATAGAAAGCCCATTTATAGGATCACCGATTAGACCTGAGGGACTTTAGAGGCCAATCCCTTGATTTTACAGATGAAGGAACTGAGACCAAGAGAGGCTAAGTTGCTTGCCTAATCACATAGGTCATACATATTAGAAGTGAGATATGAACCCAGGTTCTCTGACTCTGAACTGTAATGTTCTTAACATTATACCATACCATGTTTAGTTTCTCCATCACTTGTTTATGGTTTATGGAATTCAGTTTATTGTGTGGTTGGAGGGACTGTTGAGATATATTTTTAAAAAATTCAGTTTTACTTGAGTCTTTCACTTAAAGGTTGCCTATTTAGGGGAAACAAAAAAGTCTAACTCTGAGGTGACTACAGAGAGCTTTCCTATACCTAGGCTGAAGTACTTTTGTGTAGGCACCGTTGCCTGGCAAATAATTAACCTCTTCCCCTTGAGATTGTGACTGATAGTTGAATATATTTGAGCATTTCTAAAATTAGTCTCTTGATCCTGGCAGTGCTCAAAGAAATTAAAAATTCTTTCCTTCTCTTGCTACCCACTTATTTCACATGCTCATTCTTTTTCTCCATACGTTGTTTATGCTAACTTTTCCTTGTGGTTGAAGTTAGCAGATTTTTGCTTTTAATTCGAGAACTGTCGTCTGCTGTAATGTTTTGAAACATGATATTTTCCAAGTTTCAAAGCAAAATGTTTCCTGATTTTTTATTTTATTATTATTATTTTTGTGCGTGTGAAACTGAAATAGTGATACCCAGAAGTTTCTGTCTGTGTGTTTCCTTGTCGCATTTCGTGTAAGCAAATGTAAAGAGTTGGAGAGTTGAAGATATATCAAGCGTTTTCTTTGGTTGCTATAATTTATATTCAAAAAGAGTCTATTTGTATGGTAATTGTAAGCAGAGGGAAACAGTATTTCAATTCTCAGTGTAATTTGTGTTCTGACATTTTCACATCTTCCACTCCTTTAACCTGGCAATGACATATAATCAACAATTCATACTGTGTATTTTAACGTGTAGGAACAGGGCCCAGAAGATTAATACATGATGAGTGAGACCAATCTGAAAGGAGATATTGAGACCATAATTAATTTTTCTTTCATATTCCATATGTTCATATTTTCTGATTTTTGCTGAAAGCAGAGTCACTATGGAGTATTCAGTATTTTAAAAATTGATTGTTTACAGTGCAGCACAAATGAACTGCTCACCTTCATTTTGAAATATTAAGAATCACCAGTATTAAATGACCCACCTTGGGAGCTAGAATATATAGGTAATGATTTGTATTCATTATTTATATTGGAGTCTTTCTCCTCTTTTCTTACACAGAGAAAAAAGAACTGAGAGAAGTCCCAAACAAATATTCTCATGAGATTTGTTTTGAGCAAAAGGTAACAAGTTGTTTAAGAATACTTCTTGCTAAATATCAATGATCACTTAATGTCATATTCTTGAGAGACTCATGAAGCTAGATAGATGGACTCTTTATAATAATTTAGGCCAGGTGCTGAGGGAGGGGGCAGCAAGGTGGTGCAGTGGCTGGAGTGCTGGACCTGAAATCAGAAAGATTCATCTTTATGAGTTTGCATCTGGCCTCAGACACTTATTAACTGTGTGACCGTGTCACTTAACCCTGTTTGCCTCAGTTTTCTCATTTGTAAAATTGAGTTGGAGAAGGAAATGGCAAACCCCTCCAGTATCTTTGCTAAATGGGATCATAAAAGGCTTGGACATGACTGAAAGACTGAGTGATAAGCTGAGGGAGATGTAATGGTCCTCCCAAAGATTTTACAATCTAATAAGATTAATCATGTCTGTCTATTAGCACAAAACAAAACAGAATATGATAGTTAGAAAAGACAAGCATAATATTAGAAGATCATGATAGATCAGGACTTAGTGGTAAGTCTCCAAGCCGTACCTGGTACATTTCCAGACCATATTGATGTTGTATCCTGCTCTCCTTAGGTTTCCAGGATTCACAAAACATATTGAAGGTCTCATGATCCTTGACTGTTGTGTTCACCTACTTCTGACATTGAAATGCCTTAGAAATGAGGGAATGGTCCAGAAGGTGCTATTAAGTTTGTAGCTGTGCTAATTCTTTTCACAGATACGTCGCTGACCAATCCCTTCATTGTCCCCTTGGCCTCAGACCTCCTGAGGCTTGACAACATGGTTGAGCATGGGAAATTCCCCTGTGGAATCCACCCACAGACACAAAAGGAAGAAAAAACAAAACAAACCCAACAAGACAAAACAAAACTCAGGCACAGAAGAACCCAAGAGTTGTGCTATTCTGCTTTGATGAGGATCTCTTGATCACTTCCTTACCTCCCCGAACCCCTATGATGCTTTTTCATATGCTGTATCTCAAGGGCTGTTTTCAAACACCAGCTGTGAAATTCCTGTTATGCTCTACTTTGTGAACTGGCTTTAAACACTTCCAAGAATAGGGGAGGGGCTGGTGCATTCCTCATGAGTGTAATCTCTTTGAGGACAGTGACTATTCCATTTATGTCTTTTTAGCTCCAGTGACGGAGGCTTAATAAATTCATGTGGATTGATTTTTTTTATAACTTCTTCCTTGATGACCCCCAAGAAGTATTTCTTATTTTATTTTTGAAGTCTCCATAGGGACAGTAATGCTATATAAATGTAACTACTGATAAGCATTCAGAAGGAACCATACAAATTAGGTCATACAACCTTAGTCCCAGAGACTTTGTCAGAGCTAGTACTGAAACCTATTTCAGTATCCTTTTCATTACATCATGTTGGCTGGCTGATTTTAAGATCCATCTCCTACATGGTAAAATGGAAAAGGCATAACCAGATTCTCTCATTAGAACAGCCCATGAGTGGCATTGGCAGTCTTGAAAGATAGAATTTTTTGCTATGCCGATACACATTCAGTTCAGTTAATGTTTATTGATGTTAAGTTCTCACTATATGACTCCTTATTAATTGATCCTGGTCAATTAATCTTACCCTGGATTATACTCTTAAATATATTCTTGAATATAATATACTTAAATATATTCTTAAACATGAGTTCTATTTTAATCCAAACCAAGTCAATTAACATGTCCATGGGGACAGTAATGCTATATAAATGTAACTACTGATAAGCATTCAGAAGGAACCATACAGATTAGGTCATACATACTTAGTCCCAGAGACTTTGTCAGAGCTAGGACTGAAACCTATTTCAGTATCCAAATATAAGACTTGAAATATCATCTTATGAGCTTTTACCCATATTCTCATCTATCCAATTCTTATTGGGTTATAATTCTGCCATTCGACATGTTAACTATCTTGTTAAGGAGCTTGATCTATTAATCATCTCTTCTGTATTCTTCATTATCAGTTACCACTTCAATCAACACTGATAGGTTAGACCATTGCTGTCAAATACAAACAGATCCCTGTAGGCAGCATATTGACTTAGAAAACCTCAGATTAACATTATATATATCTTATTGCATTTTTATTATTTTATTTTGTTAAACATTTTTCAATTATTTTCATTTAGTTGAGATACTTAGAAATTTTGCTGGCAGTCAGTAGGCTGTAAGTTGGACACCTCTAGGTTCAAATATATTTTTTTAAGAAATAAATTCTAATTAGGTACCTTGTTCATCAATCTTAAACTTTTCTTTATTAAATAATCGGTTACATTTATGCAGTGCTTTAAAGTTTTCAAATTATTTTCCCTACCATTCCCTTGTATAGTAGCCTCATTTTATACGTGAGGAAACTGAGTTGTGATGATTCATCTGATCCCCACGCTGTCTTTCTCCCCACTTTGACCTGTAATATCTTTGTACATGTGCTATATCCATCCACCAGAACATAAACTCCTTGAGATCAGGGACTATTTATTTCATCTTTTTCTTGTGTCACCAGCAGTTAAGTGCCGTACAAATAGTATATCAGGGCATGATAAATGTTGAATTGAACTTAACTGAAGTGAAGTGAGCACAAAGCTATCCAACTAGTAAGGGGTAGAGGCCGGATTCAAACCCATATCACCTAACTAAAGCCCAGGGATTTTCCAGTACAGGCTACTTCTTAGCTTTTTTTTTCTTTTATATCACAGACCCCTTTTTTAGTCTAGTTAAACCTAGGTAGCCCTTCTTAAAATAATACTTTAGAAAAATAAAATAAAATATGCATGATTACAAAGGAAACCAATTATATTGAAATAGAGTTTTCAAAATATTTTTCTTGAAACCGAAGTTTGGTGTGTTTAAGAACCCCTGCTCCACATTTTGAAACAAATTACCCTGAATTCCTTGTTCTGAACCCTTTCAATAGATTTTTGTCTATCTTCCCTTTTGCTTAGGGTAAAAGCAACAGTTCCTATTACCCTCCACTTCTCTTTCCCTTTCTCCCTCTCCTCGCCACCCCTGAGCTGCTTTTGCGGCCCCTGGCCAGCTGTCTTCTCTTGGCCAGAGGTGGTCTGTTCACTCTTGTCTAGGTGTTTGAGAATAGCACTTGGATCCTTTACTTCCATCTTTCACAAGAGAAAAGAGAGAAAGAGATCTGCTTGCCAATGATGCAGCTAGAAAAGCCAAGTCATATTTTCTGTTTATTGTAAAAGGCTTGGTTTTCCCTTTCAGAAAAGACGTAGCACATTTTCCTTCTTTAGGGTTTTCTGCTTTGTCCTATTTCAAGAATTTAGATACAATTTTATTTTACTAATTTGCATGCTATAATAATCAATTAGGTAGGGTGCTTGCCTATATTACCCTAGCAACCCTTTGCAATCTGCAACATTTCCAAAATATTGATAATAAGAGAATCCTTCGGGAAAGGTCTCCTGAAAGAGCTGGTTTTCTTGAGAGAGAGGGAGCATTTTGACCAAAAGTTAAAAAAAAAAAAAAAAGATGGATGTCTTATACAGAAATTTCACTACGCTGATCGCAGGTAAAAGATTTAATTGTACTGTTTTTGTTGTTGTACCAAGCATTTGATGGTGGATTAGGAAATTAAAGCAAAAGTGAATTTTTGTTGTTGTTTTTCTGCCTGTTGTTGTTTTCTTGTTGTCCAGGCGTGGTGGTGTGGGCTTGTACTCCTTGTTGCTGGGAAAGCTGAGGTTGGTGGATTGATTGTGTTCAGGAGTTCCAAGCTGCAGTAGGGCTGAAGTCAATCAGGTCTGAACTGTTTTTGGCACAAATATGGTGAGGCCTGGAGAGTGGGTCAGGCCCATGAATGGCTGCTGTATGTACTTCCAGCTTGGGTGAGATAAAGAGGCTGATTAGGAAGGAAGGAAGTTGGGGAAGAAGGGAGGAAAAGAGTAAAGGGAGGAAGAAGGAAGGAAAGGAAATCAAGAAAGAAGGAAAGGGAAGAAAAATGAAGGGGCAGGAAGGAATGAGAAAAGGGAGGAAAGAGGGAAAGAAGAAAGGAAGAAGAGAAAGAAAAGAATGGGGAGAAGGTGAAGAAAAAAAGAAGGGAAAAAAAGCCTTAGATTAGGCCTGGGTAGTGTTTGTATTAGATGAAGTGGAGAGCATAAGAATATAGGTACCAAGTTTATATATACAGTTATGTTATATAATAATCTTTTTTTCTGACTGAATGTGGACTGCATCAGCTTCTGCCCTAGGGAAAGAGAATTCTTCAGACTAGATGCATTTCCCCAAGCAGCTGACCACTAAATATGTGCAATCTTGCTCTAAAGTCACAGGTAAATTCCCCTGTACGGATAATAGTGTCGTGATCCATGTATATATGCACAGCATATATAGGACTGGTGACATACTGCCAATTATTGAATCCCTCAGGGTGATAGAGAAATAATTTCTGAGAATGGAGATGCCTTGAACTTGCCGAGAAATCATAACCACTTCTTTAGGTCCCTATGGGATCAACACCAGCTCAAACTGGGTAATACTCTACTTTGGTTCTATAGAATAGATGGGTGGCCTAGTTTTTATCACTATCAGCCAGTTCTGCTGCTGCATTCCCATTATGAACTCTGCAGGCATCCCCCACCCCGTGGGGTGGAATTGCCTGCAGGTATGTCTGTAGCTATCAAGCTCTGCAGGCCATCCACTTCCCCCTAAGCTGTACGACCACTACCCTGATTCCCAGGCTGCTAGACTGCTGACAGTTGCTGCCATTGTTCAGGAAACTTGGCTAATTAATTAGTTTGCCACGGTCACAATGCTAGCTCTCCAAGTGTAATAAAATATCAGCCTGTAAAACCCATCATATAGTACTCCCAATATTTGCAATATACCTCCAAGTGTCTTAAAATGCCACAGCTGTTCTGTCACCCAGGAAAGGTAATAGATATTGCTCAATAGTCTACTTCTTCATAAGTTCATTCACATATTTCTGGACTTAGATGATGCTCCCAATATTGAGGGCCTAGTGGGGGGTCAGGAGAATGTATTCATTGTGGATAGATAAGAATGCATGTTTTGCCTCAGAAGGATTTAGATATTCTAAGCCAAGGATACCATTCCAAAATATTTTCCTCTGCTGCTTCATCATTAAGAGTTATCTAGTTTTTCTTTTAGAGGAAATTTGGATTTTATGTTTGATTGATTAACATCAGCCTATTGGTAAAAGACTTTTTTTTATCTCATGCCTCACTGGTAATTCCTGATTAAGTTGAAGAAAAGATTTTAGGCAAGGAATAGAATTGTATTTTCATAAGAAGACCCATGTTGAGGAGGGGGAGACTGACATTAGGGTAAGAGAGAGGTGGCAGAAGGATGATTTTTCAATCTTGATGTCATTGGTTTTGCCACCTTGACATACCTGAGAGAAAAAAGAACCACTGAACAAAAACAACTTTAGCCATAATATTTAAATTCTCTTTGATTTAAAATATGTTATTAAATATCCATGATGTGTGTGATTCTGTTATGGACGCTGAGAAGGACTATAAAAGAGACAACAACATGAAACCTTCAACCTAGTGGGGAAATAAAATGTCCACACAAATTAATATAATGTAAAGTTGACCCCAAGGGCAGGAGACATTCAAACAATGTGTTAGGAGAGTTCACAAGAGGGAGGAGGAATCATTTCTAACTGGACAGTCAGAAAGGGCTCCATTTAAACAGTTGCATTTTAACTAAATCTCGAGGGAGGTGCAAGATTTCACTTAGTGGAGATGTCAGTGAAGGATATTATAGGCATAATGAGTGTTTCAGGGAAGGTAAGGGAGGTAGGCTAGGACAAGTATTCAGAGAATGGGGACTATTCTGGTTTGGTAGAACCTGGAGCACATACATAGGATAGTACGAGGCAAAGCTTATCAGATAACAGTGAAGTTTTAGGGGACAGGCGTTGGATTGGGAAGTTACTTTACCTTGGATGTTTGACACATTCTCGACTCCATCAACCTCATCTCCCCTCTGGAGGGCTCCTTCCAAAGATCTCCTTGGTTTGAACTCCACAGAACAAGATGCCCCCTGGTGTTCTCCCTACCCCTTCCCTTTTTCAGCTTCCTTTTGGGTGTTGTCTTTCCCTGTTAGATTTTAAGCTCCTTAAGAACTGTTTTTCTTTTTCTTTTTTTATTTGTATCCTCAGTGCTTAGCACAGTGCCTGGCACATAGTATAGGCACTTAATAAATAGGAATTGAATTGAATTGACCTGAATTTAATTGAAAGAGGGGGTTGGAGTGAGTGTGTATGTGTGTGTGTGTGTGTGTGTGTGTCTGTATATGTATATGTATGTATACATGCATACATACATAGATATTATTTGTGTGTGTATTAAAATACTTGAGGTCCCTTCCAGCTCTAAAGCCTGTGACCCTGTTACTGACTGTGACCCTGCATGTGGTCTGGAGTCAGATTCTGGGGCTCATTGAATGACAAACTATGGAGTTATTTGCTGAAGATCAGTGAGGTTTAACACACTGCAAACTTGATGTGATTCATCCTACCATATAGTAGCTCCTTTACCTGGGATGGTTTCTGAGGTCCCTTCCAGCTCTAAGATTCCGTGGTCTGTTTTGTAAACAGTAAAATTACATTAAGGAAATAAGTAAAAATTAGGAACATCCATTTAAATCATGGATGCTATGCAAAAATTTCAAAAGAAAATTTTTTATCTCTCTCCTCCTAGTCCTCTCCCTTGCATTATATGGACTATTTAGATTATCTTTCCACCTGCTTTTAGAGATAATACACATAGCAGCTCAGGTAAATGAAACATCAGCCTGGGTGAGGCAAGCTGGCAAGCTTTTGGCTAGAGTGTTACAAATGTTAGGTGGTTGTGAAAGATAATTATTATGATTATAATTTTATCTTCTTAACTCTTTGCAAAGAATATATTAGTCTGTGAGTCACTGGCCAAATGATTCTTTCTACTTAAGTTTCCATGAATGCTTTGGATAAAATCAGCTCCACTGTGGCCTCCTGCCAAATTCCCCCAAGGCAGTGATGGTCACCTCGGTTGTTGGTCATTTCCTTGCCCTTTTGATTATAAATAGCCTCTGGAATTCTGTGCTTGCTAATTCTAGGAATCAAACAAAAAAAAAACAATGGAGGATCGTTTTTAGCACTTTATTCACAGCAAATACGGTCTGCTGGGTCACCATTGGCAGGTTTTTGCTCAGATTCCTGCTGAATCTTTTGCTCTTATTAAATGGCAAACCTACTTTTTCTGGCCATGTTTCTCTTGAATGATATCTTTTTTTATTAAGCACAGTGGAAACTATGGAAGTATAAAAATTGGATATCAGGAGGTTTTTGATCTCCTTGGAGAAATGACATTCACAGCAGTGTGTTTATATGCAAGACAAACCAGAATAAGGTTAATTAATTACTAAAAGGAATTGGGTAAGAAATGAGTACTATGAGACTTCATCGTGGGAAGAGAGTTATGAGTTGAAGCTTTGAAGGAAGAGTTAGTAGGCTTTGAGCATAGCCTCGTAGATTTGTAGAGGGCAGAGGAAAAAAATGTTCCAGGAAGGAGGAGAAGAATTTCAGGACCAGAAGAAAACTTAGAAGTCTCGCATTTTTAAGATGAGGAGAGTGAGTCCCAGAGAGATGAGCTTACTAGTGCAAAGCACACACAGCTAGTAAGTGGCCAGATTTAGGTGTGAAACTAGCTTTTCTAGTTTCATTCCTAGGGCTCTTTCCCCTATGCCATGCTGTGCATAGCATATTCTAGGAAGAAGGACAGTATTTTGTTTGGAGCAGAGTAGAGGGGGGAGAGGGAACAGGACACATAGAAAAGTAAGTACCCGAATTAGAACCAAACTATATTTTTCTATTTTATTTATTGTAGTTCCATATGATCTGCCTCAGAAAATCTTGTATCAAAGGGCGAGATAAGAAGGAACAGGGAAGGGAAGAAGCATTTATTAAGCATCTTCTCTATGCCAGACACTGCTAAATGCTTTACAAATATCTCAGTTGATCCTCATAACAACCACCCTGAGAGATAAGTACTATTGTTATCTCCGTTCTACAGTTGAGGAAACAGAGGTTAATTGTCTTGCCCAGAATTACCCAGCTAATAAGTTGAATTTGAACTCAGCTCTACCAGATTCTAGGCCCAACAGTCTTTCCCCTAAGACAAATGAACACTTAATGTGCAGTACTGTAGATGCGATTCTTGGTCAAGTGTGAGTGGAATTAGATGACCTTTCAAATTCCTTCCAGATCTGATATTTTGAGGTTTGTTAATAGTAGTTCTCTAACAAATTCTCATTAGCCACTCTTGGCTCATAATAATCACTTAATAAATGTTTGTTTATTTTCATTGATGATTTGGGGCGGGATGAAAGTAGTGATGCCCTTCCCCTCCACTCCCTTATACTTAGTCCTTTATGGGGACTGGAATGACACTAAGTGTTGGTGATAAAAGCTTTCAGCATCAAGGAACACCCCCCCCCCCCAATAGTTTAGGCTCTGGCAAGGCAGAGAGAATTCCATGCTGGGATTAGGAGAGTGAAACCTTGTCCTAATCCCTTCCTGAAAGAGGCAGCATGGTGCAGTGAAAAATACTGGATTTGGACTCAGAGGACTTGGGTTCGAATCTAACACTAATTGTACTACCTTCTACAGCTCCCTTGACCTCTTTGGACCTCAGTTTCCTCATCTGCAAAATAAGGGGTCGGATCACACAACCTCTATAGTCCCTTCCAACTCTAAATCTATGATTCTAGTATCTCTATGATCCTAGCATCCATAGCCGTGTATGTCCATCCCATCACATCTTCCTCTTCCTTGTGAAGTTCTCAGGCCTTTTCTCTACAGAAACTATTTTCATCAAGTGGTTTTATTTCTTCTTACCATTAAAGCCTTTAATTTAATTCTCTATCACCTTCCCCTCTCCTATTACTTTTGAACATGGTGACTCCTGATCACCTCAATTCCCTTTCTCTTCTCATCCTAGCTTATGGTGTAAGATGTAGTTTTCTTTGTATGTCTCTGACGGATCCTTCAGCACCTCTTTCATGAGCCCCTCCTCAGCCCCTCTTCTGATAACGGAATAAATTGTAACTTTTCTAGGTCCTGAAATACAGCCCTTGTCTTTCATAGCAATGACCTCCTATTATAGGAATCGTAGACAGATCAGGATTTTCCTTTCTCTTTTAATATATTGTATTTACCTTTCCTTAGAACCCTCAAAGAAACTATTTCTAGCTGAGAGTGCTAGAATCAGTGATATGACTACAGATGGCACACACGGAGCTTGTTGTTTTGACAATGAAGGATCTATGGATTGAAGTTTTAAATTACACCTCCAGCCAAGGTGCTCTGCTGTGTAATAAACACTTTTCAAGCATTACTTTTTACACATTGAGGATCTCAAAAAAATTTCTCTATCAGGTTAAAAACAGCAAGTGACAAATTTGGTGAGTTGCATGATAAGCCTGCCTTTGCTGTTTCTTAGGGCAAATCATGCTTTATCTTTCTGCTGCCTTCTTGCTTCCTGTGTGCTCAGAGAAATTATTTGACTGTTTATGATGTTATTTAATTTTCAATAATTATTCAAGCATATATAACCTCAGACATCTATGTAGTAAACAGATGGATTAGCAATTGTGCATGTAATTAGAAATAACCCTTGAAATACAAAAGTGGATTTTAATATTCTGCATCTAAAAAATTGCTAACATTACAAATTGCTCATACCCTAGGGTGGCAACCAGTGATGTAAAAACTTGAATGTGGAATTAAAATGAAAGTTTTGGCTTCCTCAGCAGTAAGTATTTATTGAATTATAGTTCATTGTCTTATGAAAATCACTTAAAGGAATATTGAAGTCTTAAATTTGAGTTACAAAAGAAAATAACAGATCTCTTTGTAATCAATAGGACCGTTAATGATAACACTTAAAATAATTTAGGCATGTCACATGTCATATTTGGGGGTCATGAATGTTGGGAAGTGGTAAGTAGAATCAATTGAGGAACACAAGTTCCAATGACAATGAATTTTTTTTAATTAGGAAACATATAAAATGTTATATTTTGTTTACTTAATATTACTTAACATTTGTTTAAATATTAAGAACAGAGAATGGAAAGCTATATTCAATAAATATAATGTAAAGATTTTCACTCTGCTTGAAAAGAAGGCAAAGACTGCCCCTTCTAAGGTCCTCACTTTCCCTTTTCAGTCAAATTGATTTACTTACCATCTAGAGAGGCATTATAGGAATACTGTAAGTTGCATTCAGAAGACATGTTTTTCCTTACAATGAACCTGAATCTGTCTCTCTGAAACTTCTAAGAAATTGCCATAGAATCCCAGTCTCTTAGGCTCTAAAATTCCTTCTAGAAATTGAAGTTCCTCTCTTATGCCCTTCCAGTGAGATGAGGATGGATACTAGAGAATCATTCTAGGGAATTCTCCCTCTATGGAGATGACAGGGTAGGGAAGGACAAGGTAGGTAGTGCTTTGTCCATAAAGCACTTCCTCATGGTTCTGGCATACACCAGCAGCTTTTGTTCCAAGCTATCCAGGGTAAAGGTGGCAAAGCATAAGTCTCCTTCGAATTCAGTAGTTGGTGTAGTGGAAAGAACTTTGAATTTGAAATATGAGGGCTCAGATAAGAATCCTGGTTCTACTGCTTCCTCTCTGTCACTTACTTGTCACTTAGAGAAGTCAATTAATTTCCTGAAGCTCAGGGTCTCAGGCTATAAAAAATGAAGGAGTTGAATTAGTTTTAGCTCTGGGGTTCTCCAAATTTGCTTCTCCAAATCTTCAACCTTATGAGTCTCCTGGAAGTCCTGCCGCTTAGTGTTGGTTTTTTAAACATTTTGGCCTGACCTACAAAACGTATCCCTGAATTGGAATATTATCTGAAAATGAAAAAGTAACACCAATAAAAAGCAAAACAATAAGGTAAATATAGAAGACCGATATACAGAGCAACTGATGCAGAGGGAGAAATCCCCACCACAAAGACTTTTATGCCATCACATCTCAATCTCTATATCCTTCTAAAATATTGCCATTAAAAACTTTTAAATGTGTTTGAGGATTTTGCCACTCTAGATGTGCTGTGTGTTTGCCCAGCAGGCTAGATATTAAATTGAAGACTCAATCTAGGCTATGGGCTAGAGGTTCACAGAGTAACATCATTGGACTTAGAGAATTGTTAAGGTCAGTTGCATGGTGAATCCTGGAAATCCCTCGGGGCAATCTTAAGCCTTGAGTACAAGAAGAGATTAATCCATCATAGTATCTGCTGTATTTCAGTATTTGAGAATGCCCATATCTTTGATTCAAACTAAAATTTTTCAAGTAAATGAGAAATGAGTATATCCAAGGTTTGACAAGTTGGACGCTGCTTTTTATAGACTTGTCATAGACTATTAAGCTACCCAGTGTTGATTTCAAGTCAGGTTAGCTCAGAAGTTGGTCACCTAGGGCCCTGCTGCTGTTGCATGAGGTTTCATTGAAGTATGCATTTTGGAATATCACGTGAATTTTGGGTTCTGACTCTGAAATAATCAGTTTCCTTTCTAGAATGTGACACTGATAGAGAATTATGTTGTTTATATGGAATTTGAAATATAATTTTCAGAATCTGTTTTACTCTGTGTGGTATAGATGAAACCACTTGATGTTTCCTGTATTGTTGTCTTGACATTTAGTGAATATATGTGTGTCTCGTTTTCTCAGATGCATAAAGCTTCTGTGGGCAGTGACCATATTCTCCTTTTTTCTTTCCTGGACAGCTATGGGCACTTAGTTTGTGGAATATCTTTGTGTGTGTGTGTGTGTGTGTGTGTGTGTGTGTGTGTGTGTGAGACACAATTGGGATTAAGTGACTTGCCCAGGGTCACACAACTAGTAAGTGTCAAGTGTCAATTGTCTGAGGTTGGATTTGAACTCAGGTACTCCTGACTGCAAGGCCGGAGCTCTATCCACTGCGCCACCTAGCTGCCCCTTGGAATATCTTTTTGATTGACTTACTGTGTAAAGACCTTAAACTTCCTAGTTCTTCCAGGAGGTTGGCTGTGTATTTTTTACCTATCATCTTTTAAATGATTTGAGCTAATTAAAATGAATATTTTATTCATTTGGGGAATGATTGAAGATAAAGTAGAATCAGGACTATAAAATAAGAAACTTAACTCTTTCCAAGGTGGGAAGTATATTCTCTTCTCTGAAAATTTCTTTTGTCTAATATAGGTAACTCATAATTATAGCACTTTAAAGTTTACAAATTATATTCCCCTGTCCATATCATTTCCTATATATAACAGGAATTGCTGTCTAAATGAAGGATTTTGTGGTAACTTAGTCACCACACCAGGAAGAAAGAAATAGAACACATTTATCGAGAAAATTCTTTAAAAGAATATTCTTTGCAGCCTTGGAAGTAAAGGTCCTATGGTTCCTCAGGTCTTTATCATGTGTTAGTGCTCCACAAGCTATCTGGGTAGCATAGGGGCTTATGCTCACAGATCTTCTTATGGGGATGGAGGCATGGCATTTCCTTACTTACAGTTCTTATGTGGTTTACAACACTAACATTGTGTGGTTGCCCCCATCTGGGAATGTTGCCACAAAGACAGCTCCTAAGGTGGTATATCCTCATATGATCATAGCTGTCTGCCTTGTGTTTCTGAGTGTAATATGTAAGTAACCACTTGTGCTGAATAATGTCATTAGGCATGCTTTTTTAATAATTTATTCTTAACCTAATATCGAATGTCAGTGTAGCAACATTAACACTTTTAAAAGTTTCATCCAGAGCTACCTCTTTATTTGATGAGTTAATAGGATTCATTATATCCTTTTGTCAGGCCTTTATCTTATGCTTTAGAGCTAAAATCTTTTCAGAGTGTTGTACCCTGCAAGTGGAAAATGTAAATCAGGTTGAACTTTTCATAAAGATACATATTGACACTCTGAAGGACAGGTTATGCACCATCTATCTATTGTAATAGGATACATGTTCAGATTGCTTACAACAATGGGAATGATTTGTATTATTTTATTTTGCACATTAAATTGAAATTGGATTTTCAAAACCCATGATCTCTGTGCTTTGGGCAAGGCCATTCTCTTCTCTGGGCCAGATTTTCCTCTAGGAAATGGATCATATTAGTTGAGCTCTCAGTATCTCTTCCATCTCTACAGTTTACACCACCCCCCTCAGATGGCATCCAAGTTAGAGGAAGACAGAGTCAATTCCATGCAACTAAGAATTCTCTAACAATTAGAACTATTCAAAAATGGAATGGCCTACGTTAGGGGATATAATGAGCTCTTCATCATTGTAGCTGTTCAAGCAAAGACTGCATAACCACTTGTCATGGATGTTGTAGAGATTATTTCAATTTTAGTAAGTATTGAACTAGATGACCCTTCCAATTCTGAGATGCTCTAATTCTTCATATTCTGGGTTTGAACTGCCTTTGCCTGAGGGTCTTACTGATACTGTGGACCATAATCATATGCCACTATTCCTGGTCATTTCTTGCTAGTCCAGATTATCTTAGAAAATGGTAAAATAAAATTGAATCCAATTATTTTCTTATAAATGCATATTGCATTAAATTTTAAATATAATACCACCAGTATTTGCGTAATAATTTTTGATTTTTTTAGTACTGCTGTCTAAGATCTTACATTTCACTTCATTCTGACATACCTACAGCTTGAAGCATGTTACCTTAGGTCAGAAGGAAAGAATGCTGATTTAATCCATCTGCACAGTAAAGATTGTAAAATCTGGGGTTGGGAAAAGCTGCATGAGAGTATTGGCCTAGAAATAGAATAATTGAAGTCATGAAATTTCCTTTCTTGGGAATCAGAGGGACAGATTCTCAATCCTTCTATCCATTTGCTTAGCAATAATTTATGAAAAAAAAGTGCTCTGACATCTAGATTCTGTTGTATATTTAGCACATACTACACAGCAAGGATTGTGCTAGCCATTGTTCAGGGTACAAAGAAATAAAAGATTCATTCTGTGGCTTTTTTGTGGAGTTCAGGAGTGAAGACTAATACCCATGAAGCAATTAGGAGTACACTGTAGACGTTATATAATTGAGTTTTAAATTGGATGATTTGAACTACAGTGTTCTAAGAGTTTAAAGAAGGGAAAATCCTGTGTGAGCTTGAGTTGTTGGGAAAGTCTTATGGAGAAAATGAGTTTTGAGATGGACTTTGAAGGAATAAAAGGAAAAGAGGGAGGGCAGGCAGGTGGGGGAAGAAGATAAGCTAAAGCATAGAGGCAGGAACACTGTCAGGGGATAGTGAGGAGACCTACAGGACAGGATCAGAGTCTTTATCAGAGATTAGTGAGAAATAGGATTAGATAGTTAAGCAGTAGCCAAGCCAAGAAAGACCTTAAAACCCAGAGAGAAGTTCAGTTTAAATTTGATGTAGTAGGTATGTTACAGCTCCCAAGCCTGGAAGAGCTCTTAGGGAGGCAGGAAAAAGGATACAAATGATTCTTAGACTTCATTAGAGACTAAGCCTGGTACTAGCTGAAGCTCCTTTACAAGTCAGAAACTTCAAGGGAGTTGTTGAAGCCCATTTGGTGGACCTTGCCCTCTATGGATAAAAATTCTCACTCAATAGGATTTTATCCCAGCAGCTTCTTTCCTAGGGAACTCTCCAGGGTACTGAAATGCTTTTGACTCTGTTACTGAAAAGATCTAGGGCTATAAGAAATCTCCAAAGCCATCTAGTTCAACCCTTTCTTATGAGAAAACTTAGGATGGGGATGGAGGTAAAATAATTTGTATAAAGCCACATGGATATTAAGGCAGAATCTGAACCCAGGTCCTGTGACTCCAGAGTCAATAATCTTTCCTCTGCCATGTTCATTTTCCTCCTCCTCCCCATGGCCTCTTCTTTTATTTCTGATCTACTGATTCTACCTACCTTGAGTCTTAACTTCCTGACTCTAGCTACCTTGGTAACAGTTTCCTACCATTGTTCACCTCTGTACCAGCCTCTAATCCCAATTTGTCTAAACGAACCTTAACTAAAACTTATGCCTGTTACCTGTGCCTGGATATATGCCAAACCTGTCGTCGATATCACCTAGCTTTCCCCTTATCGTATCTCACCTGGGAAGTCTTATTCCTCCACTGAATTCCTTAAAATTGTGAGGCAGTGTTGATTCTCAAAAAGGGAAGTGACATGATGGGAATAGTATTGTAATAAGATTGGCCTGGCATTGTGTCATGATGAATTAGAAGTGTAAGAAACAAGAATCATATCCTGTGTTATAGTGACTTGAAATCTTGACCTTTGAGGTTCTAAAGGTTATGAATAAGATAAAGTTGCCTGTTCAGGGAGGAATTCATCTCATGTGACTAAAGGACGAGATGTTTGGAGTCAAAATTCTTTTGCATGAGGATATTTTTTGCTAAAGAAGAAAAGTCTCTTAATACTCATAGGCATTATACAACCTTGATTTTGGAGTGGTGTCTTTTGTTGTACTGAAGATATCTGGGGCCATTATATTTAGATGTTTGTGCTTCACCACCTTCCTCTGAAAGGTGCTCTGAGGCATGAAGTATGGCTTGTAAATCTCTAGCCATGGCTCAGGCTTGCTCTTAATAGACTGTGCAGACTCTGTGTAGCTCATGTCTACAAGGATTTTTGTTCCCTTTCTTCTCTGTTATTTAGGATATTTGGAGTACTTATTCTGAAGAGAATAATTTTAAAAATACTGATAGAAATGTGTTTTTAATAACTCCTGAAAATGTTTGTTTAGAGTTTTGTGCGACTAAATGAGAAGACTTCTTACCCAGAGATAAGCACTGCCTAACAAGGATTAAATTATACTTCAAATGGTCTCTCAGAGGCTGGAGTGCCAGCACAATTTGTGTTATGGTTATCTATGAGTGAGTGAGTGAGTATGTGTGTGTGTGTGTGTGTGTTGTAACTGCTGTGTATTTTAAAACCTGCTTTTGTATTTGGTGAATTATTTCTGGGTATGAGATGAGATTGGTCCATTTTATCTTTGACACCGAGTGAAGCCCTATTTGTCTGTGGCTTAAAGTAAACTTAGCTCATCTGTTGCAACCTCTGTTGGGTTATCATGCTACTTTGCAGATTTTATTTTATTCCTTTTCTGAATCATAATTAATAACACAGAGGTGAAAGTGTTATTGTGGTGGGATTTTTTATGTTAGTGATCACACAAAGGATTGTTGTTTTTTTTCAGGAGCCCATCTGAGGAGCTGCTTTGCACCTAGCTTTAAATCTAAACTTCCATAATGGCTCAGATTGATCAATGGAAAATCCCGCTAGTCAGTTCTCCTCAGCCCCATGTGGTGCTGAGGAAAGAGTTCTAGGTTTAGAGACAGAGGACCTGGGTTCAACTGCATCTATTATCTATGTGACTTTGGGCAAGTCACTTCATCTTTATAGGCCTCACTCTGCTCACCTGTAAAATGATGTGATTTGGCTAAATGACCCCTTCTTGCTCAAAATCTATGATTTTATGTTCTCTTTCTCCCTTTTAATGGTCAGTTACGGAGGTGTTTACAAGAATGAGGAAAGTCTCAATCATGTCATCCGTATCATATTTTCCATAAGGACAAGAGCATGTAAATGAACACTTTGGGTCTGACCCTTGGTCAATCCAGTCCAGCTTTTGAGGGCAAAGCAAAAGAGCAAAAAGATGAGGCTCCTAAGAGCGAATGAGGACTTTAGGAAGTAGTCAAGGGGAAAGAATGGTTTTCTAATTTACATTTATAAATTTACTGGCTTGTGCTTTTTGCCTCTGCCTATTGAAATCCTTCTCTGCTGTTGAGGCTCAGTACAGGTTCCTCCAGGGTTCAACTCAGATATTACTTTCTCAGGGAAGTCTTCTCTGATCTCTTTACTTAAGTCTTTCTCCCTTCTCAAATTTCTCTACAGTAATTTGACTAGCTCTTTCTTTTGCCCCTATCACATTGCCTGATACCCCTATTTGTGTATATTTCTTACCTCTGTTCTAGTAAATGTAAGTTTCATAGGACATTTTTTCCTATTTTTTAATCTTTCTATTCCTAAAGCCCAACATAATGCTTTGCCCACTGTACATGCTAAATAATTTTGAGAATGACCCAGTTTTTTAAAAATAGAATCAAATATAGTCAGAGCAGCAAAGGAGAGAAGAATGAGGTCCTACAGAGCATGGAAAATGAAAACTAGAAGCCAGAGATTTGGAGTTCAACGAAATTCATCCTGAAGTCAGGGGATTATTGATCTCAACCTGGAAGAGACTTTGGAGTCCATCGGCTCTTAATCCCTCATTTCACAGATGAAAAAACTGAGTCTTGTGGAGGTTAAGTGACTTGCCAAACATCATATGGGCAATAATCATCAGAGACTGAAAATGAACCCAGGTCATCTGATGCCACACTCATTGCAACACCTGACTCCAGTGCCAATATTGCTACTATGGACTTCCATTAGATGCTGTTTGAGAGACTCCCAATAGCCTCAGGGAGATAAAAGCAGTAAGTGGTTGACAAAAGGTTGTTGAACCTTTTTTGACCCCTGCTTTTTGCCTTAAGCTCTGGGATTGCATTGGTGTAAGTTTGGAGTCTGAGGAAGGACTTCTGCAAGGAAGCCATAGAACTTGGCAGGTAGAGACAACCCCCCCACCCCACCCCCCACACCTGGATGTATTTGTAGTCTGTGCTTGTCTGCCATTATAAATCTGTATGTATGTCCATGTGCACGTATGTACATGTGTATCTGTGCAGAACATGCCAGGGCTGTTTCATAGAAGTACAGAGGTCTGTGAAGCATAGTTGAAAAAACAATGGCCTATTTAGTTAATATGGCAATTCCGTCATCAACCTCTGCTCCGTTTCAGGTGAGCCACGTTTTATTCAAGTTTGTGTTTGTCACTGGACACATTTTGGTCGATCTTCTGCCTTCTTGCTGTTGTTTGTTTGGCCTTAAATTTCACAGTGTCCTACATTAGAACTTTTTGGAGATGCTTTTAGGCTAAATGAATAAATTAATAAGCAGACATAAATAAATAAATCTACCAACTGTGTTCTACCACCCTTTTATATTATCAGCTTCCTTGACAGAATATTTTAAACACGATTTAAGCCTGGTTAGGCACTTATCAGTGGGAAATAAAATTTCTCTTCCAGTTAGTGCCTTGACAATCTGAACCACTTGAAAGGAAATTCTCTCAATTTCACAGATGTTTTTTGTCACCACAGCACCATAGTGTATAGAGTGTGGCTGACACTTTTCTAGTTAATCTACCTCATTACTAATGGGCAGAACTTTTCAGACTTTCTGATCCTTCAGCCTCTCATAGTGGGTTTTTTTTTAGTGTGTGTATGTGTTGTTATTTTAAATGTTTTCCCATGGATGGATCCCATTATAGCACTTTCATTTGCCTCATGCATTAATAATGTTCTGGGAGCTTTTTGGAAGGCAAGTGATACATGTTTCCCCCAAAATCCTTTATTTACTTCCCTCACATAAATTTTTCAAAAAACTCCAATTCCAATTACTAAATGGAGAGAATGATGGTGCTGAGATACATTTTTAAATGTGTAATCATAAAAAGGGTTTTACTTTTCACAATTGTGCAGAATTCCTGATTTTCAAATATATACATTCTGATTACTCTTTTTGTTATTCTCATGAGGTGAATGATGTTGTGAGAGAAGTAATTTGCAAAGACTCTAGACATGTCAAGAATATTAAAGAACAAAAGTCTCTTTAAATTAGAGAATTGTAGAGTCATTTAATCATAGGAGCTAGAAAGGACCTCCGAGGATATCTAGAGTAACTAATACTTAAACCTTTAATCTTTTATATATCCTCTCTAAGAAGTGAACCCCATCCATTACTGTAATGATGGGGAACTCATTATACATAGAGGCAGACTGTATATCCTTAATTGTTATAAAGTGGTTTTATTATTGTTGTTGAGGCAAAACCTGGGATGGGAGTAGGGGAACATGGTTGGCTCTCACAGGCTATAACAAAAGACTGTAACTTCTGGTTTGGGCAGCTAGGTGGTTCAGTGGATAGCCCTGGAGACAGAAGGACCTGAATTCAAATTTGGCCTCATACATTTAATACCTCTGTGACCCTGGGCAAATCACTGAACTCTGCCTCATTTTTTTCATTTACAAAATGAGCTGGAGAAGGAAATGGCAAACCTCTACAGTATCTTTGCCAAAAAAAACCCGAATAGGTTCATGGAGAGCCAGATGTGACTAAAATGGCTCAAGAACAACTACTGGCAGATGCTACTCTACCAAGATGGAAAGGCATTGAATATGAACCCAGAGGCTGGATATGTGTTTGGCATCTGGCAATCAGCTTGGTTAATTTCAGAGGGGTCCATCACCATACCATGGGCCAACAGGTGTTTGATTTTTGTTTTGTTTTGTTTTTTTGTGAGAGGCTGCGGTGCCTCATAAAGACTGTCTTTTTAAGACATGTAGGAGCTGTAATCTGTATTATGAAAGGCATCTCTAGACACCCATGCAATTACAGATATTTTGGCATGATTAAAGAGATAAATCCTTATCTATTATGCTATTTTGGAGGTTTCTAAAAATATGAAAATGGAAAAGTGTCTTTCATCGCAATTGTGTAATGTTTTAGGAATCTCAGCTGGTTTTTAGTCCTGTAGAGGGAGAAAAAAAAGATCAAATAAGAAATTACTATTTACTGAGTTGGTTGATAGAGCAGAGCTGCCTGGGCAGTAAAAAGGAGGCTGAGGACAACAGTGGCGAACTTTGATTATTTCACTATTTTGCAATAATCAGACCCTATTTTCCTTCACCTGGGGAAGATGACTCTCAAGGCAAATAGAACCTGCTGCCCTGAAGAGTGTTTCATGTTGTGTACTACCCAGGTGGACAGCTCAGGAGGAATGTTGCTGCTCGCAGCAGTTTCCTGAATTCTAGCATTGTGTGTTTTGGAAAAGGACTGGCTCTTTACTGGCCTTTTGGGGAGTTCTGTATATGCTAAAGAAGGCTGAGCTCTACCCCTGGAATCATTGTTTTCTCAGTGGAGAGAATGTTCACATTGGAGCAGTAATTGGTTTGAAAAGTGATCTCCACCAGCTCGTGCTACCTGAAGTGATTCCTTTTAAACACTGCCTCTCAGCACAGGCCCCCATTTCTTCCTGTAATACACTGATGTTCCTTTTTATCCATCTGTGTATTTCTTTTTAAGACTTCTCAGCATATCATCCAAAGCCTGCAGATTCCAATTGGCACATCATACTGAGTTCAGTGTATTCCCAACAATTGCTCTTTCCTGGGTGGCAGAATTGAGCAATGGGTGTGGAAAGTGTGAGCACAGGGCAGATTGAGTCTCTAATAGTTTCTAAGGACAGAAATCCTTCTTGAATTGAATTTAACTGAAATGAAAACCAACCACTAGAAAATTAGCAAAACAATAGGGATTTTACCTGTGGAAGACCAATAGACTGTAAACTTCCTGCCTACCCTAGGCCACAGTTTTTTTTTTTTTTTGTTTTGTTTTGGTCTTTATATCCCTAGCACCTTATGTAGCAGGTGCTTAACAAATATTTACTTCCTGAATTAAATTGAATTGTATCTAGTATGTAATTAATTTAAAAATTATATGGGTGGTGTCCAGAGTGCTGGACAGAGTCAGGAAAGCTACGGTTCTGATCTGACCACTGACATTTAATAGCTATGAGGCTTTGTCCATGTGACTCAAACTTCTTGGTCTATAGTTCCTACTCTGTAAAGTAAGGGTGTTGTTTAAGTGGCCTTTGAGGCTCCTCCTAGCTTCAGAGCTATGATACCAAGCTACATAATTTCTTCATGCCTCAGACTATAATAATAACAATAGCTAACATCCATTTGGGGCAAGTAGGATATGCAGTGGTTAGAGTACTGACCCTGGAGTCAGGAGGACCTGAATTCAAATTTGGCCTCAGATACTTACTAGCTGTGTGACCCTGGAGAAGGAAATGGCAAACCTCTTTGCCGAGAAGACCCCAAATGGAGAGTCAGATGTGACTGAAACGACTGGGCAACCATGGCATCCATTTGGCTCTGTAACGTTTGCAAAGTGCTTTTACCTATGTTATCTTGCTTTATCCTTACAATCACCCTGGGAAGTAGGTGCAATTATTATCATTTTAAAGATGAGGAAACTGAGTCTTAGAGAGTGGTTAGGTGACTTCCCCAGGATCACACAGCTAGTAAGTGTCTGAGACAGGATTTGAACTCATATTCCTGATTCCAAGTCCTACACTCTCCCACTGTGCCACTTGTGATATAGATATGCATATATGTGTATATATACACACACACTTAAATATATATATATATATGCACATGCACACTTAACATATACACATATATGGACTTACATATATATAAAATATCTATTTTTCTCTCAACCTCTCATATACATTGAACATAGGCAAATTATTTGAATGGAGGTAGATATAAATGTTTTCAGTGTTAGAAGAAATTTCTTTCAATGATGTAATCATAGATCTTTTGTTCCTTTCTCTCTATAGATGTGTATGTATATATATATATATGTTTATAGACACACATACATATACACCTACATATATGATTTTTCCTGAGTTTTTGTTTAAGTATGCTTAGTCTTTTTCAAAAAACATTCATTATTTCAACACCCATAGTATAAAATCATTGAAATATGTATCATCCCTACTTATTTGGATTTCTCTTGGGTCACATGGGACCAGTCTGCTCTTTGGTTTCTAAGGTCTGGAGCCCCTCTCCTTATATAATGAGTCGAATGAAAACATTTGGATTAAAGCTGACTGACAAGTGAGAAGATCAGGCTCAGAGCCAGATCTCGCCCCCCAGCTAGATACAGAATATAGTCACTGCCACTGGGGGCCTACAGCCACATTCTGACTACAAAGAGCTGGAAAATTTTAGTTAAGCTGGATTCATTCAGTTTGTAAAACCATTGTTTGCCAAAGTCTGAGAAGCCTTTGGAGATAATATTTCTAGCATTCTAAGTTCTGGTTTTGTCATTCAGCTCATTAAAGTTACTAACTCACTTTGAAATAGTTAGTAAAATCATTTGAAATTTGTTAATATGGCAAGTTTACTTACCCTAGTAGTAAAGATTTTTCTTATCTTTGTATCTGTTTCTTTCTCACCTTCTTTTATGTACATTGTACATAATAGGCATTTATCAAATATTCTTTCAACGGAGATGTTCTTCTTTTATCCCTCTGTATCTTAGCTTTTCCTTCAGACTAGCATTATTTTTTTCATCTTCTGATTCATTCACATTTTCCTTCTTTCCCCCTTTCACTTTTTCTCCCTCCTTCATTCTCTACTTCTTTTCTCTCCCTTTTTCTTCGTCCTCTTCCCTTTGTGTCTGCTTTTTCCTCCTTGCTGTCTTTGGCTTATCTGGTATGTGTGTGAAAAACATTTTCATACTCTACATGGAATAAGGATACACATTATCAATAAGAAAGCCCTTAGCAGGTTTATGAACATGTTTATCTCATATGGATTAAAGGATGAATTGGAAAAATGCAACTCATATCTATTGATGGCTCTAATAACATTAAGGGATATTTTACCATATTTTGAAATGTGGCTAAAACATTTTATACAAAATGCAATTTTGAATTTTGTCCTGGGAGTATTTTATTTTGAGGAACTATTACAAAATTGAGCTAAGAAAGAATAACTAACAGCATCCCTATTCCCAACAAGTTTTATGGACAATTTTTGCTCTCAAAATCTATTATCTTTTGGAACTTCATTTTCAAGCTGAAGCTAATTATGGGAGATTCATAGGCCAAATTCATTGGACTATGAAAAAATTAAGTAGATTATTTAAATCTTTTTTCACCCATGCATGAAATTTCAAGAGAAATTTTAAAGGAGGTTGATATTTGGGTGCCAGAGCAGTCTACTGATCCCTGATACCAGAAATAAAGCTGTACATGTTTCAACTCAGGTGATATAATTAAGTGCAAAGGCATGTGTTTGTGGATGACTGTGATGGTGATATCAACCATACAAGAGTTAGGGGAGTTGTGGAAAATGGAAATTTTCTTTAGAATACAAAGATTATATCAAACATATAAATATGTATATATACACATATATATGTGTGTGTATGTATATATATATTAAAGAGTTTTTTTTTTTTAACAAGTTAATTGGTCAGTAGGGAAATGCTTAGACCTATCCTTGTTTAATTGGTTGATTGACTTAATGGATACTGGGAACTCCTGGATGAGAGAGCTCCTTCGTATCAATGAAACTTAAATGCTTTTTTGTAATTTACAATCTTAGAGAGTTGCTTAGATTACTAAGAGGTTAAATGACTTACCCAGATCACACAGTTTGTGGATATCAAAGGATAGACTTAAACGCTGGTCTTCCTGTCTCTGAGGCCAGCGTTCTATCCATGACATCATGAATGAGTTAATTTCTGTTCATGCTATTATATGTCCTGACAATGATGATTCTTATCTTTCTTAACAGACCTGCCTTTGAATTTCCAGCATTTAGTAAGGTCTGGGCATTTAATTCCTTGAGGGTTGTCAGGAGAGTATATAAAATCATGCTGGAGCTGTTGAACAATTTAATATAGTCACTGGTCTTTAACAGTGGAAATGATAGTTCCAATGTTTAAATAACACCTACTTACATGTTGTGAAGACTAAGATAGAATAGTCCTTGTATAGGCATTCTATTTAGCCTCCCTTTGTTTCCCAGACTTACTTAAGGATCCTAGGATCATAGATTTGAACCTGAAAGGGACCACAGAGGTCCTCTAGACCCACCATCTCATTTTACAGATGAGGGAAAGACGAGGCCTAAAGTGGATGTGACTTGACCCAGGTCAGACAGGGAGTAAATAGCAGAGGCTGAATTCCAACCCAGGACCTCTGGTCCCAAATCAGTGGTCTTTCCACTGCATCATGATGCTAATATGTGGAAATTAAGAATAACTGTTTCTAGAACCTGCCTTTAAGAAGGGTGGCCAGGCCAACCATATCTCATTCCTCTCCAGTCTGCCCTCTGTACTTCCTCTACATTTCCTCTAATATCCATTCCATACTTTCCCTTTCGCTTCCTTGTGTATGTTTTTTTTTCCTCTATTAGATTTAAGATTATTGAGGGCACAGAGACTCTATTTTTCTCCCTGTGTTTGTATCCCCAGTGCTTAGCACAGCACAGTGCATGGCACATAAGTTTTTGTTGACTTACTTCATTATCTCATTGACTTATTTTGAGCTCACAATCTGCTAAATCTTAAGATTTTTTTCACACTAGTAATACCTGCCCTCATCATGTCCTGATGAATCTGATTTTTTTAACCCAAATGTGAATCTTATCCCTTATTCCTATTGAATTCCATTTTCCATCTTGGCAGACTAATGGGACTTGGCAATGAAATACCACCCTTCTGTATACAGAGATGAGACTATATTGCATAAAAGCAGTGTCCAAAGTGAGTGGGCAGGGCATAAAAACTCATAAACCTGGGATTCATAAAACAGAACACCCAGTGGTTTCAGGGAACGCAGTAGGTTTCCAAATGTCGATTCACTGCTTAAAAATAATACTGCCCCAAACCGTTTGATACCTACTATATTCATGCTGGAAGTGGAAATGACCCAACACACCTGGAGACCTGATACCATGAAGACAATACATAACAAGCAGTCAGGCATGCCTTCTTGCTTATAATTTGTCATGTGAATGCCTGTGGGTAGTAGCCTTGTCTTCCACATGATGCTGCTTCTGTTATGTGAGTATTTGAGAGGATGACGTTTTGATTTAGTTTAAGTTGATGGATGGAGCCAAAATTAAGGCCTTTTCCCTCTTCTACTTTACCTTCTTTATTCATAATACTATAGGATCCTCCACTTTCTCAGTGGCTTCTCCCAAGAGCTGGATTTCCTATGCATTGTAGAGATAGCCTCTACATTTGAAGTTGTTGGTGGAAAGAAATGGGCAAAGTAACTGGCCCTTTTAAAATCTCTCCAACAATGCCAGCCACCTCCAGTAGAATCCCTCTAGAATAATATCAGAGTTTAATTGGAGAAAGTGTCTTTCAAATCAAGTTTAATAAAAAAGACAAATTCTTATTCGCACTACATTGACATGGATGAGAATGTCCTGAGGTCCTTGAGGGGGAAGCAGATCTGATTTCTCTGTGACAGGTTGAAAGCATTATAGCAAAAGATGAGACCATTTGTCAGTTTGTCATTGTGATATCTTATGGAGTCTTATACTTTGGCAAGAGGTCTTCTGAGTCAGAAGTTAAATACAGGTTAATAGGTTTAAATAGCATTAACAAGGCAGCAGAAAAGAAATATACCCTGGCCTCATTGTTTTTTTTTTAAGTCTTTATAGTGAAAAATAAAAACAATAGGGTTATTCATTCTTTTGAGACATATATATGTATTATACACACACCTACATCCATACCTACATATATCTACTTGAGCACCATTTCCAGATTCTGCGAAGAAAATAATCACATTTTAAGGTGGAGGTGGTGTGCACTGGGTTGCAGAAGGAGGGAGTGAAGTTATAGAAGCAAATGGCTAAAGAATTCTTCTGATCAAATTGTTATCATTATATCAGTGGTTCTCAAAGTAGGATCTGGGGGCTCAAGGGGGGCCCCAAAGACAAAACTATTTTCATAATAATACTAAGATGCTTTAACTTCTAATATGATAAATATTGATAGACAAAACTCACATAAACAAAAGCTCTTTTGAAGAGGGGGGTCATTAACATAGGTGAAGAATATAAAGGGATAAAATGTCTGAGAACTGCTGCACCAGACTATTAATTATTAATTATATTTTTAAAGATTTCTTGGCATGGTAACAATATACACATATATGTGTATGTATGTATTACATGCATATATATAATGTGTATATATAGATATATCTATATATTGGTATATTTGTATATACATGTATCTACATATATGTACACATATACATAAAATATATATATGAATGTATATATTTATATATGTATTGTGTGTTTGACAATTTTATTTTATAGTTAGGAAGACCACAGTAGTCGATCTAATCCAATTCATAAAAGAAAAGTAATCCCTTCCTACAACAGAGCTGTCAAATGGCCATTGATTGTTCTTTCTTTTGCAGTTGTCAGTTGTCCTGTGAGGCATTGTGGGATATAGAAGAGGCTACGGGGTGAGAGATAACAGGAAATTTTTCTTTTTGGCTTGGAAAAAATATTTGGCCTCTTTGGGTAGTGTTCTCTCCATTTGCAAAAAAGGGGGGTCTTACGTGATGATCTCTGAGGTCCCCTTCAGCTCCAAAATTCTGTGAGTCTATGTAAGATTGGTGAAGAGTATCGAACAAACTGTTTTACCAAGTGTCTTTACCGAGAGTCATTGTGGTATGATGGACAGAGAGCTGGTGCTGTAGTGAAGAAGATCTGGCTTCAGCTCTATCACATGCTGGCTCTGTGGCCCTCTACCATGTCCCTTAACCTCTCAGTGTCCCAGGCAACTTTCTAAAACTTTTAAGTTGTAGAGAAGGTGCTAATCACAGGGATGGAAGAAATTCCTTAAGGGGGAGCTACTTTTTCGCCAAAGAAATCACAGATCTGTCTTTTTTTTCCCCTAAGAAAACATACACACACACAAACACAAACACACATATATATGTACATATATACACACAAATGTACAAATATCATCACATCATACACAGACACATGTGTGTGTATATATATATGTGTACATATACATATATATTCTTATGTCCCCATGCTGTGAAATTTTATAAAATGTCATGAATAATTCATAGTCTGGTGCAGCAGTTCTCAGACGTATTTTATCTCAGGACCTCTTTAATACTCTTAAAATTTGTTAACAATCTCCCTCCCTCAAATGAGCATTTGTTTATGTGAGTTTTGTTTATCAATATTTATCACATTAGAAAGTAAAACATCTTAGTATTATTATGAAAATAGTTTTGTCTGTGGGGACACCCAGACCCTACTCTGAGAACCACTGGTGTAGTGATAAATAACAACTTGACCAAAAGAATTCTTTGGTCATTTGCTTCTATGATTCGCCCCTCCCCATGTCACCTCCATCTTAAAATGTGATAGTTTTCTTAGCAGAATCTGGATATGGCGCTCAAGTAGACATTTGGGATTGAGGCAGATGTCCCAGAAACAGTAGTAACATCACATTGTTTCTTTCGTAATGGACCTATTTCATGCACATATTGAAGATGTTGTGGATATGGCCATAGAATAGTGCTTATGCTTCCAAGCATGGTCAGTGTGGTGGTTCGCCATATTGTCTTTCTTTAATTTTCATTCTAAGAAATGGATAGAAGGTGACAGTGGGAGGGAAGGGGTATATTTGGAAATGAATGTGCTTTGAAAACAGGATAGTATCAAAAATTAAACAGATTGAAGCTTTTAATTTTTAAACTTTGATAGCTGATGTCATAAGTGATAGAAAGCAATCTTTTAACTTTTCAGGGAATGAATAATGATTTTTTTCCCTCACAGCTGGTTTGAATTTCAATTCTCTTGGTTATATGTACAATTTACCCTCTCACTTATAACTAGTTTGCATTTGTAATAGGATCTGAAGTGAATATGTATATATCTATATATCTATATCTGTATCTATATATATATACAAAGTCATACAAGGGTTGCAGAACATCAAGGAAATAAATGATCCGAAAAAAGAGAGACCAATCACAAGGGTGAGGGACAACAGGTGGCTAGTCTGAACAGCCATAAAATGTAAGAAGACCTTGATGAAAGCATCCAGGGCATTGGATGGATCCTCTGTGTAGAGAGTGTGAACAAGGAATGAAGTGAAAAGAATGATATATTTGAATTTTTAGAGGCTCTGAGTTCTAATCTTGATTCTTCCACTTAATAGATGTGTGACCTTTGGGTAAGTCTCTTGACCTAGCCAAGTAGTCAAATTGCATTCATTAAATACCCACTGTATTCCAAGAGCTGTTGCTAAATTTTGGAAATGCAGAGGAAGATAAAAACTTGGACCCTACCCTCAAGGAGCTCATATTCTAACAATGCCACTTGATGCCAGCATATGAAAATTGCAGGGGCACATACCAGGAATAAGAATTGCTTGAAATGTTGAGTCTATAGAAACCACCTCCAAAGAGATGAAAGGTGACATAGCTACTTTACATTTGTACCACTGATTTAAAAATCTCCCTGAAGTTAATTTGCATTAATTTCCCTGAAGTTAATAACAATTTTATTTTAATTTTTAATTTTTCTGAGAATAAGTTTTTTCTTTTCCTTCCTCTCTTTTCATTGAACACTAAACAAAAAGAAAAAGAAAATGCCCCTACAAATATGCATAATCAATAAAAAGTAATATTTTCTTCAGAATTACCAGTGATTGCTTAATTGTTCAACTTTAGGGCCTTTCCTCAATCCTGGTTCCCTTTGATCTCTCTGTAGCACATAACACTGTTGATTACCTTCTTCACTTGGCTAATTTCTCATGGCTAGGTTTTTGTGGCATAACTTACTCTTCGTTCTCCTACTGTCTTGCCATTCCTTCTTAGTATCTCCTTTGTTAGGTGCTTATGCATGTCATACTCAGTAACCATGTATCTCCTCTGAAGCTTTGTCCTGGGCCCCCTTTTCTTTTTGCCATATGCCGTCTCACTTCGTCATCTAATCAGCTCCCATGAGTTCAGCTGTCATCCTGGTACAGAAGATTCCTAGGTCTATAAATCCAGCTCTAGTCTCTCCCCTGAGCTCCAGTCAATCCCAAACTGGGATCCATGGTTGTCTTGAACTCAGCATGTCCTTATCTTTAGCCCCAAATCTTCCGCTCTTTGAAATTTCCCTTTTATTTTCAAGGGCATCACCATCCTCCCAGGCTCACAGCCTTGGTGTCATCAACTCTTTACTCGCCTTCCTCCCATGTATCCAATCTCTTGCCGAATCTTGTTATTTTTATCTTTAAAAAGTCTCTCATGTATGTCTCCTCTCCAGCCAGGCAGCCCCAGCCCTAGTGGTTCAGGCCCTCATCTCTTGACACTTGTCTTCTCAGTGGTCTCTCCCCTCTCCAATACTTCCCCAACTCAATTTCCAAAATGATTTTTCTAAATTGTGGGTCTGACCATGTCAATTCCCATGAGCTCCATTGGCTTTCTGATGCCTCCATGATCAAATATAAAGTCTGTCTGTCTGTCTCTTTCCCTCCCCCCCCACACCACTTTTGTTTGGTTTCACCTTTTTAAAAAATTCGAATCATCCTGACCTTTGAATAACTTTTCCTAAGGTAATAAACTGCAGTTAGGGGATTTTTTAAAACATATTATTGGATAGCTTCAGGGTACATATATAAATCTTTATCCCAAGAGGATCTTTCCATGTGGCTATATGTTATAGATTATACTCTCCATGCCCGGGAAAGACTTGTATACACTGTTCTAGTTTTAAAAAACAAAAACAAATCCATAATGTGCTTAGTCTATCAGCTGATTTAATTTAAAGTGAAAACTGCTAATCCAAGGCTAAAGTCACCATTTCAGTCTTACCACACTCCAGGTCTCCAGGTCTGTCCTTTTTGTGTTTGCAGACACATCCTGTCTGAAAAATCAGCATTAGGGGTGGGGGTGGGAGGGTGAGGATACAGCTAAGGTTTCATATAGTGGAGTCAGCTTAGCCTAGGTCATTCCAAGGGAGGAGGAGCAGGGAGGGAAGATAAGACTGCTGTTTTTCTGCACATAGAAAAGGTATGAGATCAGCTCTTTTTTCCCGTCTTGTTTCTTTAACTTATCTCTGGGTGACAAGGTTTTGCTGAGAGGGGAAAAGAAACCAGTGCATACTTAGACTGACACTTTTGAAATTCTCAACAAAGAAAGGCAGCTCTTTAATAGGATGGCAATGTGAATCTACCAGACAGGTTGCCTGGGGCCTTAAAAAGACATTTTCAAGGCTGCAAAATATTGGGAAGAATTAATAAGCCACTTCCAAAGAAGAAAGTAGATCTACTTGGGATCAGTATGGTTTAGTTTAATATTTTTCTACCTTCAATATAGTCTTGTCGGTGGAAGGGGTGTGTGTGTGTGTGTGTGTGTGTGTGTATGAGAGAGAGAGATTCCTATTCAGAATACAATTCTGGACCATAAAGTATGTCCCAATAAGTAGAAGCAATTGGTAAAAGTTTCTAAGAGGAAGCATAGCATACATCTTTCTTTCTCTTCTTCTCTCTTTCTCTTCCTTCCTTCCTTTATTTGTCTTTTTTTTTTTTGGTCTGTTAATCTGTCTTTCTCTATCTTGCCTGTCCTAAAGTAGCCACTCGTGGGTTTGACTCCCCTGTGATCAGCCCGTGAGCTTTGATCTGCTCCATTTACAACCTGGAATAATTGGCTCCTCCTTAAGCAATTTAGAGGCCCCCTCTTTCAGGGTATCAGCATATTAATACTGGACTTAGGTGCAGACCCCAGATCAGCTTAGTCCATTGTAGCTCAGAACTCCCAAGCTAAAGAGATCCTTTAACTTTACCATCCCTGGCAGCAGGGATTATAGGTGTGTGCTGCCATGCCTGACAGTTCTTTTGATTTTCAAAGAATCAGAGAATTGTAGCAATAGAAGGAACCTCAGAGGAACAAGGGAGTTAGACTAGATTATCTCTAAGTTCCTTTCTAGCTTTGCCACCTATGAAATGGCACCTGTCTGACTATTTTAAATTCCATCCTTTCTTAAAGAGGCAGATGTACTAATCTTTAGATAAGCTCAGGATATCTCGTCCACCCCTGAGCTTTAATATATTAGTAATATCTTTAAAATATGATTATCTGGATTTAGTCACTCATTTTCATGAAAACACCCATTCACACAGCAGTTTTAAGGTTTTTTTAAGTGGTCCAGCACTTATCACAGTGCCTTTAACATAGTAGGTGCTTAATAAATATTGATTGATTGATTGATTTCCTTATGGCAAGCTGTGAGGTAAGTAACAAAAAGATCATTTCCATCTTATGGATAAGACAGTGACCTGCCTAGGAACCCATAGCTAATGAACTGCAGAGCAAGACTATAAATATAGGTCTCCTGACTCCCTATCCAGCATTTTTTATGTATATATGATTCCATGGCATAACAGAAATTTCATGTGGCTGACGCTGTCTGTTATTATGTTCAGTGAATAATACGTACTGTAACAAAAGAATGGACAGACATGTATATGATCACCTTCATAAGATACTGTATTCTTTAGGAAAATAGAAAGCAAGAGAAATTAAATGTGTTTTACATGCTGAGATACCTCTGAAACATTCTTCCTCAGGATTTCATATTTTACTTAATATGCTTTCCTGTAAACATTGGCTTCCTCTATTAAGACTGTAATTACTTAGAAATCACATTAGCGCTTTGAAGAATTTTTTAAAAGCCTGTTACAATTTCATTAAATTTAATTTAATTCAGACTCTCTTGTCTGAAAGAAAATCTCTTTGTATTTAGCAGATCTCGTTCTTATCAGTATAGCAGACTCTGGGCATATGTGAGGGAATTAGTTGTAGAGGTCCTGGGGAATGGAGAAATCCTGAGAAGGCCGGTGAACCATTCTGCTGATTAAGAGGGATGGGAAGAAGAGGTGGTGAGAGCATGCAAATCTCTGTCCCTTCTCCTTTTTCCTCTTACTGCGTCCCCTTTCACCTTACTCCTTCTTGCTCTCCTATCTTTTCTCATTTTACTCCCCCCATTAGGGTAAGGACAGGGATCAGATGGAGAGATATTGTTACGGAATCATTACATCACACTGGAATACAGTGGAACAGCATCTGGGCTGAATTGAAGGGAGCTGGGGAGCTGAGGTTTTATCCTTCTTGATCAGTTCTGACATCTTAACTAAGGAGTGACCAGCCTATTGCAGTGGTACCCATTGCATCGGACACTCTAGGGCCCTGCACACAATTGCAATGTAGGTAAACCCCATCTTTGTACCCTTCTAACCGTACTTACTTTCTGAACTGTTTTCCCAGTTCATCCCTCGCTCTCTCTTTGCCCAGTGATATCATCTTGATCTGTTTCTTTCCAGAGATCCACAGCTGCCTTTCAGCTGTAAAATTTCACTTTCTCCCTCCCTGCTAATCTTTGCCAAAATTCCCTTTGCCTAACTGCTATTGATATGAAGTAGGTATTAACTAAAATAATCCGTCCCGCAGTGTGAATGAGGTTTAATTGTGGGGGCAGGACTGGATAAGGGAGAGCATTTGCATTTTAAAAGAAGAATTTATACATCATAAAGTACAGAAATGTTCTTTCTTGCCAAGTCTTTTGGTAGGTAAAGATGGTAGGAAAAGGGAGGGAGGGAGGGAGGGGGAGGGAATAAGCCTTAATCAAATGACCACAATGTGCCAGGCACATTTGCTTTACAAATACGATCTTATTGGGTCCTCACAACCACCCTATGAGGTAAAACTGTTTTCCCAATTTTACAGTTGAGGAAACTGAGGCAGACAGAGGTTAAGTGACTTGTCCAGGATAACACAGGCATCTCAGAACACTGCCACTAAAATGAGTTACTATTTTCTTGGTTTTTGAGTTAACTGGCATTTCCAATAACCAAGCTATTAAGATGACTCAACTAACCTAGTCCCCATAGTCATACTCAGAGAACTGGGGTTCTTTGAAACCACCTGAATTTGTTTCTCTGTACTTCAAAATAATTCGAAAACAAATAGTTTATCAACTGGGTACAGTAACTATAAACACTTCTAGAAACTTAACCATTAGTCTCTTTTTAGGGGGGTCCTATTTTCAGTTGTTTTGTAGTTGGCACAGTTATTGTTCAAAAAGCTTGACTAAATAACTCTTAGGGGAATTACACAAAATAAAGGATGGACTGAAATAACTGGTTTCTAGAAAATAGACCGGGGAGTTGGTGTCACAAAGGTGAAAAGTGTCATTATTTTGATTCTTTAAAAATTGATGGTGCTTCTATCACATGTATGTCAACTCGATAAACCAGAATATTTAATTAACTGAAGCACCTCATTCTCTAACCCTGCTGAGTGATTTGAGAGTTTCTGTAGGAAAGAAAAAAAGAAATTTAGGGGAAAAAAGGCTGATTGAAAAATGAAGCCATCATCTCACGTGGAGGGTAATATTCTGTATTAGGCAGTGTTTTGAATATATCTCTGGCATTTACAATGTTATTTGAGATTGAGATTTATCATTTCATAATGATACTGCTTTGTGGGTAGACAGAATCTTTCATCTGTAGGTGGCTAACTGCTGAGCAAAAATGGAGCATGTATCAGCTTGGGGGAAACACACACACATACACAGACACACACCTCAACACGACAAATGGTACTGTGAATAATTAGTATTTGTGATTTGTGATGGTCTTTCCCTCACTACCAAAATCTCAGTAGTTAGGGACACTTAATATATACTCTCTTGATTTGAATTTACATATAGGTTGTTCTAAAAGCCTTAATGCAGTTTTAAGCTATTAAGGCTTATAACTGCCCTAAGTAAGACTTTTAGGATACCCAGAATCTAATTGTCTTGTTCCCCTGCTAAATTTTAAACTCATTGAAGGGGAAAGACTATGTCTTGCTTAACTCTGAACATTCTTCCTCCACTCTTCTCTCTCTTTGTACTTTCTCTCGCATTAAATCTCTCTCTCTCTCTCTTTCTCTCTTTTTCTCTCTAAATGTAGCTACGTGGTACAGCAGGCCTGGACTCAGAACAATCCAAGTTCAAATCTAGCCTTACACACTTCCTAGCTGTGGGAACCTGGGCAAGTCATTGGTCCTCTATCTACCTCGGTTTATTAATTTGTAAAATGTGCATCATTATAGCAACTACCTCCCAGGGCTATGAGAATCAAAGGAGATAATATTTGTAAAGTATTTGGCACAGTTCTGGCACATAGGAGTTGCTTAATAAATGCTTGTCTCTTCCCTAGCCCCCAATGCCTAGTGTAGTACATAGAGGGTACTTGGTAAATATTTGTTCAGTGAATGAACAGATTCATATTGTCTTCCAAATTTAGAATTGTTGTGGCTTTGTTCCATTTCACTTCCTTTGATGTTAGCATTCATCTGTCAAGTATAAAGTACCGTCGTAGGCAAGGCAGACCAAATTTAACCTGTTGAAATCATGGAACTGAAGAAAAATTTGGTAATTAATTAATTCAGAAGGATACAGGAAGGATATGTGATTTTCTGTCATCCTCACAAACTTTCTGCACCATCAGTGATCCCAATCTTCGTCCATAATTTAATAAAGTTGCTAGGAGGTTGCCCAAGGTCACACAACTAGTGTGAGAGGCAGGATATGAACCCATTTCTTTGTCCACTCCTCCTGGCTATCTCAGTATTTCAAAGGGTAGTCCCTATAACAATGAATTTTCACCATCATTCTGCGTTTTCCAGTGACAGCTTTACTCTAACAAAAACTTGATACTCTATGTGAAATTTGGCCAAATAATTTAAATATGTCTCAATTTAATTGTTTAGTTGGTACTTCTAAAACATAGCTCTGTCCATGTCATCCTTCTACTCAGAAATCTTCACTAGCTCCCTATTGCCTCTACAATAAAAAAAAGTGATATTGTCACTGTACTTAACTCTTAGAGGTTTTACTTAAATAAATCTCTATTTTTTTTTTACTCACCAGAGTGTGTGATTTGCTTTGGGTGCTTATGGTCTATTCCAGCAGAGTCTAAGTGCTGACATTGCCTGCCAAGCTGAGAAGGATGTCATTATGAGTCTGATGATGAGCAGTATCTCTTTTCTGGCTAAATTTTAAGGAATTTGTCTTCAGGTTGATCATAGACATGGCAATGAATACTTCAGCCATAGCCACTCTTAAAAGTCTTTCACTAAAATGGAAAGGGGTTGTAGCCTATCTGGGTGAAGGAAGTTCTAACACCAATGAAATCATAAATTCCTGAAGTACTTCAAAAGGCATAAGAATTCTGTCTTTTCAGAATGATTTGCCACATACACAACAAAGAAAGGTAACCCGGGTAGTGGATGAAGAGCCAACCTTGACATTTGGAAGACCTGGAGTCAGATCCCAAATCCTGCCTTTGCCCCAGGTCTGCTGTGTGACTCTGGACAAAACACTTAACCTCTCAGTGCCCCAGGCAACTCCTTAAGACTGTTATTTCAGAGTAATTGCTAGAAATATTAGATAGAAATTGTTGCTTTATGTGAAGCTTCTGACAACAAATGAAATCACAGGTCTCCAGCTGAAAAATATAGTACAAATACTATTGACGTATGAAAAAGAATGACAGCAGTAATAGTTTCTTAGAATATAGTTTGATTTCTTTAATTTTCAAATTTTGGTATCTTATCAAATCACCAGAGCCAGGAGATTCTTAGCACCTACCTAATCATGGATTGAGTCAAGCCTCTGTTTTTATTGTTCAGTCATTTCAGTTGTACCCTACTTTTCATGATCCCATTTGGGGTTTTCTTGGCAAAGGTACTGGAGTGATTTACCATTTCCTTCTCCAGCTCATTTTATGGATGAGGAAACTGAGGCAAACAGGGTAAAGTGACATTCCCATTGTCACACAGTAGGTAAATGTATGAGGCCAATTTGAATTCAGGAAGATGAATCTTCCTGACTCCAGGCCTGGCACTTTATTTACTGTGACACCTAGCTAAATACCAATAATTTGGCTGCATAGTAGTTTTTTTTTAAGTTCTCTTTTGGGAATACACTCTGATACATTGAAATGCCCTGATTTTCTCCTGAGATTGGCTTGATTCCAGCAAATGTTTACCCTGAGCAACTTTTGTAAAGTCAGAGCTCTGCATGATGTTGACTGAAGTATTAAAAAAAATAGGTTCCATATGATGAGCAGAATGGGACAGAACAGTAAGCAATTTTATTTCGCTAATTGTGGAGTTGTTACAAATGTTATACAGTAAGGATGCAGTGCCGTATGACATGTTTCAATCAGGAAACTTTTGTATTGAATATTCACTATTCAAAACCTCTTAAATTTATTTATTTGCTTTTTTTTTAATCCCCCTAGTTTCCTTTCTTTTAGATACAGACTGGCAGTTTGTATCTTACTTTTTAGAGTTTGGCTTATTTCATGCTCACTTGCATAATCCTCTCAAATTCAAATGTTTTCAATGAAATCTGTCTAATATCCCCAAGACAGGGAACTGGATTTGAAGAAAAGTAGAGCATGGGCCATCATGAAGAAGTTGATGTTGAATCCCTTTTTAAGCAAACATGGATCAGGAAAATTCTCTGCCACCTGATATGTTTAAGAGCAGAGGGTATTCTGTTAAATCAAATGTAATAGGTATTTGAGAACTGAGAATCACCGTGGGATTTGTAGTTCGTGGGGACAAGCAAACTCTGACCTACAAATCCTAGTAATGCAGAAATATCCTGGTTTTATTCATTCAACTTTACCAAGCACCTAATATGTATAAGGGCAGCTAGGTAGTTCCATGGATAATGCTGGGCCTGGAATCATGAAGACTCATCTTCCTGAGTTTAAATCTGGTGTCAGATACTTACTAGCTGTGTGAACCTGGGCAACTCACTTGTTTGCCTCAGTTTCCTCGTCTGTAAAATGAGCTGGAGAAGTAAATGGCAAACCACTGTGATATCTCTGCCAAGAAAATCACAAATGGGGATGGAAAGAGTCAAACATGACTGAAAAACAACTGAAGAAGTATGTGTAAAACCCTGTTGTTGAAACACATCTACCATATTGTTCTCCTCGGGATATCTCAGACTCATTGTATTCAAAACAGTACACATAACATTCTTGCAGTATCCATCCAGATTTCCCCTTTTCTGTCGAGGTTGTTACCATCTTTGCAGTCAGCCACGTTCATCAGCTAAAGTCGTCATTGAATCTTCCCTCTCCTTTGACCCAAATATCTAATCAGTTGCCTAGTTTAATGATCCTATCATCACAGCATCCTTCCCTCCATTCCCACAGCAATGCCTGATTTGAAGTTCAAAGCAAACGCTTACAAGTCCCAGGGTGCCAGACCTGGACTATTGAATAGCCTCCTAATTGGTTTCACTGCCTTTCAATATACCCTCTGTAATGCTACCAGATGAATATATCTGAAAACACAGCTCTCACTATGCCATCCCCTTACTCAAAAATCTTCAATGGCACCATGATGTCCCTGGAATAAAATACAGACTTCTCAGCTTGGCATTTAAAGCTCATCATACTCTGACACCTACCTGCTTTTCTAGTCTTTTTTCACATTACACTTCTTCATATACTCTCCATTCCAGTCACACTAGACCACGAGCTGATCCCCATACATACCATGCCATGACCCACCTCCAAACCTTGGCAGAAGTAGTCCCCCATGTCTAGAATGCACTTCCTACTCACTTTGGTCCTGTAGGATCCCCTTGCTTCCTTTAAAGCACTGGACACAGAGTAGGACACTCTTCAGTGTCCTGCTTGATATTTCTTAGCTATGGCCATGGGCAAGTCACTTAACCTCAGGGAGCCTCAGTTTCCCCCTCTGTCAGATGGGGATAATAATAGCTCCTCCTTTGAATAATTGTTGTGAGGACCAGATAACATATGTAAACCTTGAAGTGTTGTATCATCCTCAAAGTCATCACCTCTTACAGCAGGCTTTTCATGTTCCTCTTAGTTATTACCATTTTCTCCTTCTTGCAATTCTTTTGTGTTTACTTCCTTATATGCAGTATATATCCACAGTAGAGGGTAACCTCTTTAAGGGAAAGGTCTGCTTATTTTTGTCTTAGTATCACCAATGCCGAGAACAGTGGTTTACTTGTGATATGCACTTAATTAATGTTCATTGGATTAAGTTGAATACAGTGGATTGAGAAAAAACATTGAAGTTTGGAGGCCAAGTAAAAGAATAATGATGCCGTTAATAGAAAGAAGATGTCAGGAGGAGAAAATAAGATTTTGTTTTAGACACTGTTTAGACATTTCATTTTAGACATAAGCATATGAGATGCCAGTGGAACATCCAGTTGGCTATTTCCATTAGCCAATTAAAATATATGACAAATTTGGAAGCAAGGTTGGGGCTGGAAGTATATATATGATTTTTTTTTTACCAAAAGTTTCTAGTGGAAGTCTTTACAATGGATGAGATTGCCAAGGAAATATATAGAGAGATAACAAGAGAAAAGAGGGCTGGGAGAAATCCTTGGGAAAGGAAAAAGGGAAACTAGCCAAAGAGCGAACATGGAATTAGCATGCCAGCTCCTACAGAGAATGTTTGCTTCCCCAATGCCTCGCATAGTTCTTGGAAATAGGCTTAATAAATACTTGTTGAATTGGATTAGAAGAGGAACCAAGAGGGTGCAGTGTCATGGAAGCCAATGATGAAGAGTTTCAAGAGAGAGAAAATGGCCAACAGTGTCAAATTTTACAGAGAGGTCAAGGAAAATGAGGACTGAGAAGAAATTGAATTTGGTCATTACAAAAAAGAAACTATTTTTCTCAGTGGGAAAATCTGAATATACGAAAGGATGAGTTAAAGAGTAATTGCTCACTTTACAAAAGAGTTCTATAGTGCCCCAATACCCTTAAATTATTGGAGTTTCAGAATTTTAATTTATTTGCATTATTTTTGGAACATATGTAACACATCAACTAAGGCATTCTTGTAATTATTTTATAAACATCTAATTTGTTATTTCAGTTCTTGAATAGATATGTATCCTTAACTGCTGTTGTGCTAGGTAAATATCTTAACAACCTCTCTGAATGGAAAATAAACTATGAAAGTATGAAATTTCCTTCCTCATTGTTCCCTACTAATATTTTAGCAGTTACAGGTTTTAAGAAATTTGCAATGTGGAGGTACCTCCAAAAAGAGTTTTACTTTTTCTCCCTTCTCACATGAAATGGGGAACAATTGATCCATTAGAAATAGAGAACAGTTGATCCATTAGCATTAATAACCCATCAGCCTCTTCTCCTTCAAGCTAAACATTCTCCTTTAAAACTTCCTGTCATTCCCACCCCCTCTAATAATTACTGTCTTCTTTTTATACTCCCATTAGGCGTAACATTTAGGCCTAAACATTTCTTCAAAGACTCAGTGACCTTTCCCCATAGTCCTGGGTCCACAGACCAGACTATGTATGGAGTGTTGACTTTTAGCAATGTTGTCATTTCTCAACCAGTCTCCCAAATCAGTCTTTAGGTCAGCTATTTTACAAATAATGGACTTTGTTGCTTTCCCCATTTAATATACTTTTGGCATGAGTCATAGTATTTCGGTTGCTTTCTGCAATATGATGTTGTTCCAGGGCAGAAAATGAAATATTTTCTTTTTCCAGCAACTTAAACATTTGGTACATCCATTAAATGCAGCAAAACATGTAATAGGATGTACTATTGTTATTGGCAGTGACCTTATTGATTAATTACATGCTGACCCTTTTGACAGCTTCCTCCTGATTTTATTTCCAGAATGATTAGTTCCAGCGTTGCTTATACAGTTGGAATAAAGGAATTCTACAATAACAATACTTCTCTGGAAGGCTACCCATTTGGCTAACATCAATTAAGAAAACACTTTGTGGAGGAACGTAGTTATTTACCATTTCATAAAAGAGAAGGAATAAAGAGAAGGGCAGAGAAACCAGACCGTTTAGCAAATCAGTAGGACAAGTCAGCTGAGTTGCAAATTTTGCAAACTTCACCTTATTAGGGACTGCATCTGTTGAGGTATAGTAGGGACAGAGAAATACCCACAGGAAAAAAAGTGCCATGACAAATTGCCCACAATATATGATCATTTCAGGCCGCTTTGTAGTCTTAGTCAATAATTCTAAAGATGGATATGTACCTGTTTTCATCATGGCGAGTAGGGCAGAAAAAAAGAAAGGGGTATCATATGCTATGGCATGTGTGCCTTCATAATGAACACTTTGTCAAAGGACAGAACCATTCATTGAACTCTTATATCAAACATTTATCATGTGTAATGCACTCTGCTTGATGCTAGAGGAAATGCGAAGTTGAAATTCCTCTCCTTTTGGTGTGGTAAGGTTTGATATGGGTGTGGTAGAACATTCATTCACTTATTTATACAACAGATGTTTACTAATGACCACTAAGTTTGAAAGGTGCTGTGCCAAGCTTTGTTTCAGATAGTCACAAAGATGAATAAGATACAGTCTTTGCCTTCATGGAGTTTCTAATTACTGGGGTGTAAATATATTTCCCTTTCCCAAATTTTAATCCCTGACCTTCATAATTCCTAGAACCACACTAGCTAGGCACAATTACCCATCAGTTTAATTTTAATCATCTTACTCAATGGAGCCCAAATTTAGTTGCATATATGTATGTATGTGTGTGTATATATATATATACACACACACACACATACACACACACACACACACACATATATATATATATATATGTATATATATTCGGTTTGTTTTGGTCAAGTATTTCTCCTTGAATGAGTTTTGATAGTCTCTCTGACCAACATAAACACCACTTCTTTCCTCTCAAATCACAATAACAAAGATGTGACATGTGTAACCATGGCCTAATTGAGGCTATTCATTTTGCTGTACTGCTGTCTGTTTCTATATCAAGCACAGTTTGTCAAAAAAGGATGTTTAAATATAGAAAATCAATCTTGTACCAAGAGTAGGTATAATGCTTTAGGCATTGAACACCAGCTTGCTTTACTACACTGATATGAATGGATGTCTTATGCCCCTGTTCCATCTAATTGACCGAAATTCCATCTTAGTAAAGTCCAGACACAGCTGCTCTCCACAGAGCTTCCTTTTTCCTGATTTCTTCCTTTAGAGTTTCTCTGTGCATTTCCTCTAATGTGTCATTTACAACACAGAGTGTCAAAGTCTTCTAAGAAGAAGGCAGTTTCTACTTATCAGATTGTCTTTAGAGATTCAATTAGTCCAGACAGTATAGTATATCCTACTCTGAGAAGAAAGGACACTAAGTAGATGTCTGAACTTGGACAAGTCATGGCTTCCCCTATGTCTCAGGCTTTTATATGTCAAATGATGGATTTGAGTGAGATGACCTCAGACATCCTTTCAGAAAATTGGCTCCACTGTGAGGGTACCTGGGTTCAAATCCTGCCTCTGGCACTTACCTGTGTGACCTTGGGTAAATCATTTTACTTTCTTGGTTTATTTATTCAATTTCCTCATATATATAAAATGAAGGGATTTTACCACATGACCTCTAAGTCTCTATTTAACTCCCTTCTCACTTTTTAAACCATTGGGCAGCCATTTCAGTGCTGTCCTCTCCTCTCAGAGTAGGATATTAGTAGCAGTATTAGTTTGAGCTCTATATTTCTATATATTTCAGCTCTACTTAACATATTTTATATTTTTTTCCTCTTTGAATAAATGTATTTGCACTTACCAGAGATATCTCTTTCCCTGCTACCCTAGAAAGTGGGTGGGTGGAGGGTGGGAGCTGATTTCTACAGGTCTTCTATACGTTTTGAGTCAGTTCAGGGCTCAGATAACAGTATTATATCCTAACATTGAGAGGCATAGACTGGATAGATAGGGTGTGACAAGGGGCAGGCAGCTGAAATACTATACTGTACCATACTGTACCATACCATGCTGTACCGTACCGCATTGTACCATACCATGCTGTACCATACCGTACCGTGCCGTATCATACCATACCATACCGTACCCTACCCTACCATACCATGCCATACTATACCGTACCGTACCATACTGTACTATACTGTACTATGCTGTAATGCAATATAATACAATATAATATAATATGATACCCTCTTCATCTATAGAAGAAGTGCCTCTAGTGGCCTGCATGAAGCATGAATTCTCATGAGGATGATTCCCTCGTGCCTATATGAATGTTTATAGGTGAACAGGATGGTATAGGGGAAAGAGCACCAAATATAGAGGCAGAAGACTTGAGTTCAAACCCCACCTCTGATTCTTACTGACTGTGTGACCCTGGGCAAAATTTCCTTATCTTTAAAATGAGAGGGACTAGATGAGATAACATCTGAGGTCATCTAGCTCTACAGTCCTGTTTCTAAGTATTTATCAAGCAAAAGCAGCTTGTATATCAAAACTAAGGATGAAAGGATCCACCACCTAGCTCAGGATTTAAAAAAAAAAATTAGACCCAAAGTCAGCCCTTCCCACCTGACAATTTATTATAAAGTGCACAGTGTTTTTCAGGCGAGAGGGTAGTGACCATTTTTTTCCTAGTAGACTCCTAAATAAGCGCGAGATGGAATACTTGTAATTAAAGTATTATGAGTCAATTATACAAAAGAGGAAATACCACCAAAGCGAGGAGCAACACAAATATTTTCCTTTGAATCCAACAAAAATCTCATCAGATAGTGTACTTCCTCGAGCTTTCACTGTTTTCCCCTGCTTCATTAAAAAAAAAAAAATAAGATGACATATATGGAGCTTGAACCTAGGAGGGAGGCAGTCCAGTGCAGTGAAGAGCATATGAGCCAAAGAGAGTGAGTATGTCTGATAGAATCCCAGTGACAGAGTTTACACTCTATGTAGCTCTATGACTTTGGACAAGTCACTTCCCTATTCTGGGTTTCACTTAAACCTGTAAAAAAGAAAAACCTGAACTCTGTCCTCTCAGAGATCCCTTCTAGTTCCAGCATCCTGTGGTTTTAGCCTTGCTTTGGACTCTTTCCAGTTTAAGGGAAATGAGGGATGAACTTTCTGGAATTTGACTTCATGCATTAGATTAATTCAAAACATAGAGGCTTATGGTATTTCTCACTTTGTGAGCTTTTGAGGTCTCCTTTTTCACACTGTACCTTCTCTCTTACTCTCAGTGTAGATGGAAACAGTCGGGACTTCACAGGCTGTTGTTTGTATGCTTAACCTTATGCTTGATTCCTGAGGACATGGAGTTCTGTTGGATGGAGTCAAGGGGCATAGACAAGAACAGGCAGTATTATCTTTATTTCTCATTAAATTCTTATCAGGTCGTGGTTATAATAGAAGAGAAATGCATTCAGTTCAAAATACAAATTGATTTGCTCTGTCCCCAATCATAACCTCTAGTCTGAAAGCCTGAGATTGTTGAATTCCTTCTAAATACATCAAAAGAGAGTCTGCAACCAAGACATCAGTGAACTTGATTTTGATTCTTGCAACTATTCTAGAACAGATCATTAAAGATATGGTTAGTGAAAAACTAGAAAAGGAAGTGGTAATTATCAAGATCTGGCTTCATGAAGAATACATCATTCCAGACTAATTTTATTTCCTTATTTTTTTGAAAGAGTTACTTAACTCTCTGATCAGGGGAATGCTAGAGACATAGTCTCCCTAGATTTTTTTCTAAAACATTTATTATTTCTAACTGTTCTAGAAAAGACAAAAGATATGGGCTAGACAGGGCTTAGCAAAGTACCTGGCACATGGTCAGGGCTTAAATATTTATTGATTGATCAAACAATGGTATAGTTAGATGGATTCAGAACTAGGTGAGCAGTCAGATTGGAAGAATAGTCTTGATGGTTCAATATCAATTTGACATAAGGTATCCAGTGGAATGACCTAGGGATTCTCTGGGTGGCTTTGTATACTTTAACTTTTTTATTGATATTTTGGATAAATGCATACATGGCATGCTCATCATATTTGAAGATGATGCAAACCTAAGAGAGATAGCTCACCCTGGATGACAGTTAGCATTTAAATGGGTATTTACAGGTTCAAATATTGGGATGAATCTAATAAGATGACCTTAGATAAGGATAAATATAAAATTTTAACACTGGTTCCAAAAAGCAATTTTCCAAGTATAAGATAGGGGAGGTATGGTTAGAGAGTAGTTTCCCTGAAAAAGATCTGGGGGTTTTAGTGGTCTGCAAGCTCTATATGAATCATCAGTTTGATTTGGTAGCGAAAAACCTAATGTGATCTTGGGTTACTTTGGAGAGGTATAACTTCCAGAAATAAGGTAATAGCCCCTCTATATGTGCCTGCAGTCAAATCATACCTGGAATGTTGTGTTTGGTTCTGAGGGCCAGAGGTTGATGAGCTCATTGATATGTTGGCACATAGAGGAAGACAACCAAGATGGTGACTGGCCTTGAGTCCATTCCCTTTGAGGCCATTTTTGAAGGACTTGGGAATGGTTAGCTGTAGTTGAAATATTTGAAAAGTAGTCGTGTAGAGAAGGGATTTCACCTATTCTGTTTAGCCCCAGAGGGCAGAATCAGAAAGAACAGGTGGATTTAAAAAAAAAAAGGCAAATAAATTTAGACTCCATATCAAGAAAACCTTCCTAACAATTAAAATAGCCCCCAAGTTAAATGGATGACCTTGAGGGGTGGTGTCTTTGTCTCACTGGGGGTCCTTATGAAAGATTTTAAGCAAAGTGCTGTTCACACTCCCTGAATTTCAAGAAAGATGCAGAATTGCTTTCTGTTTCACCACCTGTTTCTCCTATGACTACGACATTCATAATCAGTAATTATAACTCACAGCTAGTACTAAAAGGATTCAGATATAATAATGGTCAAAGGACATACCTCATTTATCATACTTCATATAATTCTGTCTTGTAATAAATACCAGAACACAGCTTCAAATGTATTTTTAGTATAATTTTACCTTCTTGGTGGCATGAACTGTTTACTTGTATCTCTGTTGTCTAATGCATAATAGGTGCTTAATAATTACTTTTTAAACTTAAATAAAGTTAATTCTGTAAGGAATTTCCAGTGTGGACTTTAAACAATCTCCCAACATAAAGTATCTTAGAAAAAGATACCCCATGGACGTTACTTTTCTATTAAAATAAAAGCAAAATAGAAATCTGTTAAATTGGTAAGACCATTTGCATTCCACAGGATTGTGTGTGCATTTTTTCCAATTTAATATTTCAAATATCTTCCCAAAGGCTTCCCCTGCTTTTGATTCATATCAATCTGCTATGTTGAACTTGTGTATGAACTTGAATGTAGCTGTGCATCATTGAGTTACTTAGCTTTGTATCCTGGTATCAATAATACATGTCAGCCACCTCCGAAGAAATTCCCAAACTTCTTTGTCAGAAAATACTATTAACTATTTCACATATAATTACCTCTAAATCTGTTCAAGGCAAGTTTTAAGCTTTTGACCACCCCTTTTCCATCTCTTTTGCCCACCTTTTGTGAGTAGAGGTAACTTGGTATCTTAGATAGCTCTGTTGACCTTGGAATCAGGAAGAGCTGGCTTGAAATTTGGCCTTTGACATTTATTCAGCTTTGTTTGAGCAATTCTTGAGTGACGTGATTCTGCAGGCTCTTTACTCCAATTGTGTGTCTACTGTTTTGGGGGTAATCCCACGATTTTGAATTTCTAGCAATTTGTAGTCACAAAAGTCACTGGAACAATGTTGATATTTATGAGACAGTTTTTAAAGAACTGGGTTCAAATCCCATATCTGACTTCAGTTCTATAACCATGGGTGGATGGATTTAATATACGTGAACTTTGGTTTCCTAAAATGGAGTTAATTGTACTGATTGTTGTTGTAAGACTCACTGTGTTGTTGTAAGTTTCCAGTAAAAAAAAAATGTAAAAACTGCTTTGTTCATTGTAAAGCAATACTTAATTTAAAATTTTTCAATTATTGTGAATAGAAAGTAACTTCTGGAACATTTAGGAAGGAAGGTTTCATGGGATTGAACTTGCCTCCCTTTCATTGCACTTATTCTCTGACCCTGCTGCTGTCAGCCAAAAAATAAAAATAATCGGAAGAATCCTGGCAGGCTCACCCCACTTTTCAACCAAGATTTAATAGCTCAGTGCTGTAGAGGAGGCTCACATTACAAAGACTTCATTGCTTTTATGAATCATACTGTGAGATGGGCCCATAAATCATTTCACCCAAACTTTACTAATCAAAATAAATGAACGGAGTAGATTTTATGATGGTTTATATTGTCTCTGTAATTCACAAAGCTTTGGTAAGCTTCGGCAGGCTTCCATGTCATTAGAGAGAATTAGAAAAGTTCTGCTCTCTGTTGCTAAGTTCCTTTCTTCTACCATTTCTGAAAATCAGTTATTGTACTGCAGAAGGCATTTGGAGTGCCATGAAAATGCCACTAGAACTTGCTCTCTTAAAGTGACTAGAATTTATACATATATTTATGTATGTGTTAAGGCCAGAGCTAGTACTGATGTCCATAGTGAGGGAATAACAAGGAACACATGAACTGTATTTGTTAACCTTTTATTTTCAAGGCTAATTTAGTTTGTTGGATTCAATTAAATAAAAATCTTCAGATATGATTATAACTGCTACGGAATAAGACTATTTAGATTTCACAAGAGTGTTGGAATTTCAAAGGTTTACAATTTCATAAAAAGATCTGGCTCATCAACTATTGTTTCAAATGCCAGGAACTTTTTACTGGACAGAAACCCTCACTTAAATGAAGGATAAGCTTTGGGAATAAAAGACTAATCAGAAACACAGTTCATGAAATTTCTAATTCTTCTCAGAATTATGTTCTGTCCTTCATCTATAACACTTATGAAATCCACCAAAACTCCACTTGATCTGTGGTTTTATAAGTATAGATATTTCCTTTGATAATACAGATGGCAACCCATCCACATTTGCTGTCCTTTGTGACTCTTATCTATATCTTACCATAAATTCACCACTTTAGCTATGTCCTAATGAAATTGCTCTTTCTCCAAAGCTGGAGGGATGGGAGGCGAGGGCAGTGGTATTTAAGTAGACTGCAGGATGTTACCAGTGGTGACTTGCCCATGGAAATATATTGTAGGAAAAGGAGCCTGGATGTACATATAATAAGAATGTGGGGATACAGAGGGGCAAACTGAATGTTGTTTTGGGACCTACAAAAAGATTCAGAGAAGTCACTTAAGGGATTCATATTTCAGGTAGATGATCTCCAAAATAAACTTCATGCTCCTGTTTAAATTTCTCACAGAATTAAAAAATATCAGAACTTCATGGAATAAGAAAGGTCATCTAGCCTAGCCCCTCATTTCATTATTGAGGAGAGATGAAACACATTGCCCTAGTTCAGTCTGTGACTGAAGCAAGTTCAGCTATGGGGAAGGTCAGAGTAAGGTTCTGAGCTTCGGCAGAGTTGGGTACAGTTTGATAAACTCAGAGGCCTGGGAGTACTTTCAAGTGTTCAAAGCCAGGACCCTGCCCAAACTTATCTTTAACTTTCTTTTTCAGTCTCTCTAGTCTCCCTGCCATCCCCTCTATGGACGACGTTCATTCTTGCTTGCACACCTTGTCTGTTCTTTCTATTAAGAATGCCCTCCTCCTAGTCTTGTCTCTCTCTCCAAATCCTTCATTTCCTTCAAGACCTGGCTCAAATTTTGTTTCTTTTGTGATATCTTCCCTGAGCGCTTTAGTCCATGCTGACCTTCACCTCTCTTACTTTCTGCAGCACTTGGGGTCTGTCTGGTTTATCACTGCAGTTTAGACAAACTTTCTATAAGCAAGTGGGCCTTAAGGACCAGTTATTTTTCACATTATTTTCATCTAGTAACCTGTCCTTCACACAAGCCAGTTTATTAGGGCACATTCTATTTTGTATCATCATCATTGTTTTCATACAACAATTATATAGTATGTTGTATTTAAAGGCCTTTACATTCATATGGTAAGTTCCATTTTCCTCTAGTGGAAGATGCATCACATTAGCCTCAGTTTTCTCATCCTCAGAATGGGGGAGGGGTAGCAAAATAGGGGGAAGGATGGTCTAGATAGCCTTTAAGGTCCTTTCTATCTCTTTCTTCCTTTGAGCTTATTTGGGCACTTTAGTCATCTTTTTTATTTAATTTTTATTCTGATGTTTTATCTGAAATATAAAAAGTCAAAATTCTTACACCAATCTTCAAAAGTAAATCATGCAGAACAATTAAAAATCTTTACAGTCTTTTGTTTCTTTAGTTTGCTTCTTTATACTAGGTTGTTGTCAACAGAACAGACTTTTCTTGAAAAATTCCACACTATTAGATCAACACTGGTCCTGGTCCAATTAGTTGGCTCCAAGATGACTGCCTTGGTGGGCTCCGGCATTCCAAGTTCTTAGCACTTTAATCATCTTAAATGAACTTGCACTGTTTCATTACAATGCCATTTGTTGTGGTTGTTGTTCCTTCATTTCAGTTGTGTCCTATTCTCCATGACACCATTTAAGATTTTCTTGGCAAAGATACTGGAGTGGTTTGCTATTTCCTTGTCTGGCTCATTTTACAGATGAGGAAACTGAAACAAATAGGGTTAAGTGACTTGCCCAGGGTGACACAGCTAGTACATGGCTGAGGCCGGATTTGAACTTAGGGAGATGTTTTCCTGACTCTAGGTCTCTAGCTTTCACTAACGTGGAACTCCTAAAGGTCAGAGAAACCAAGTCTTCTACTTTTTCATGCATTCCTCCCTGCCACCTTACCCACTGCCAAATACAGTGCTAGATAGTCATGAGGCATTTAAGAAACACTGATTGGCCAACAAAATGTAACCTCTTTCTCTTGAGCACATGTATAAAAGAATACTATGAATACACTTAACCTTTGCGGAGCCCTTTATAATTGATGGAAGATTTTTGCAAACAGCTCATTGAATCCTCAAAACATCTCCACAAAGTAGGAGGCACAAATGTGTGATTCTCATTTTATAGATGAGGAAACTGAGGTCACTTTCATTAGGACCAGTCTTGCAAGAGTCTCATCTTCCCATGAAGGGTCATGGATAACTATGTGCCCTCCGACATATTCTCCAGAGCTGACTTTCTGCCGTATTTCTATTCTTCTCGTACCTCTTTCTTTTCACTTTCCTGCTTATCCAGGAGGAGAGGGGAAGAAATTTATACTTCTCAGGTGAGCATTATTGGGGGTGTGTCTTTGCATCCTGTGCCTTCTAGGGCCACGACCCTCTTACTTCTGGCAGTCAAGAAAGTAATTTCAGCTAAAATTTTCCTAATGACTCTTGCCCTGATATCCCAAAGTGCTCTTTTGACATCCCATTTATTTATATAGTATCCTTTTAATAATGTGAAGAAGAATCAGCAATAAATCAACAATCAACAAGAATTTTTTCAGTGCCTACTGTATACCAGGCACTGTGCTAGGATTTGAATACAATAAATTACTCTCTATTGGCAAGTTTACATTCTAATGGACTATAGTATTATGTGCCTTTTATAGAAGAATATACCAAGAAACACATAAGGTTAATGACTTATCTGAAGTCACCTAAGTACTCAAATCTACTTAGCAGTGATTTGATTAAACAAACAAGAGTCTTTTGTGCTAGTTTATTAATTCTTGCAAAAATTCAGTTTTTTCCTTTATTCTCGTAGAGAAAATACTCTCTGATTAATAACTATGAGTATTTTGAACCCTTAGGGGACTTATCCATGTTTTTCAGCTTCAGACCTGCTTTGAAGCAAGTATTTAAGAATTTCTTGCATATATGAAAGGATAATTACTGTTTGGCTATTACTGTTTTGCTGTGAAGTCTTAAAACAAATTAACGAAGCAGAAATATACTTAAAACATGTATTTAGCGATAAAATAAACTTAATTCAAATGTTGAGCATCCTTTTGAATAACATATGATTAAAATTGTCCCCGTAGTTGATATGCTATGTATAATAATGCTGTGATCTCTTTCTGCATGAGTCACATTATTTAAAATCACAAAGTTATATGAATGGCCCATCTATTTTTAAAACAGGAAAAGCAAATTTTGTTTGCTTCAAGTTGAGTTAAGTAAAGATGTGTAGAGATAAATGTGACTGGTTATTTGGCCCTCTCCATAGCTGGATCACTGGTGTAAAAGATCTTGGAATGTTTTCCACAACCCGGTAAGACTTTGCTGCCAACACCACCACCATCCACCTAAAACATCCTTAATCAATCAGTCATTCAATAAATGAACAAGAATGTATCAATTATCTGCTTTGTGTTATGTACTGTGCTAGGCCCTCAGGATACAAATAATTTCTCAAGGAGTTTACATTCTGGGGGGATAGGATGGGGGAGGGAACAACATAGCATATACACATACATGCACAGGTACATATCTATACATATACAAGGGTGCCCAACAGAAAACAGAAGCACTGGGCCTGGAGAGCAATATGACTCTTAGAAAGCAGGCCTAGTGAGCCCATTAGAGCAACAAACTCAGCAGAGATGTTGTGACCAGGGAGGAAAAGCCCAAGATAACCCAAGAAAATATCAGAGAGCCTCTAAGGGTTGGAAGCTTAAGTTTTCTCCATATATATTCTCAATATGTAGCCCTGTCATGTATAATCTCTATGCTTACTCACACTTTGAATTGATGATTTGTATATTTGGGGGAAAGTGTGTTCTAGCTTAATGCTGGCAGAGTGGGAGGGCAGAGAGGAGAAGGATATGCTATTTGTGAATCTTCCTACTATACTATTTCATTAAGTCATTTTGTTTTAAATTAGATATGTCCTCTGGCTGATTGGAGAAAAGGCATATGCATCAGTGGGGGCTCATCAACTGTTATTTCAATTGGATGTGGCTCCCATAAAGTACCTTGAACCCAAGGTAGCAATAATAAAGACCCTAGATGAGGGGAAATGGCAGAGGAGGTCAATAGGTGCTAAACAAACTTAAAAGTAAATATAAAATATACATACAAACTAATTTGAAGAGGAAGCATTAGTCCCTAGCAGACAGGAGTGGGAGTGGGAGACTAAGAATTCTCAGAGAAGGAGGTAAGGAGTGAATACATACCAGAGATGGGGGATGGCACAGAGAGCATTAGGTAAGCCAGTTTGGTTGGACCAATTTATCTTGTTTGTACATAATTGTTTTCATGTTGTTACCTCCATTAGACTGTGAACTTTCTGAAAGCAGGGACTGGTTGTGTTTTTTTTTTCTTTTTTGTTTTGTTGTTGTTGTTATTTTTCTTTTTCCTGTATCCATAGCCCTTATCACAGTGCTTGGCATATAGTAGGGGCTTAATAAATGCTTGTTGACTTGTTAACTGACATAGAGTACAGCAAAGGGAGAAAAGTGGAGTAAGTCTGGAAAGGTAGACTTGAGCCAAATTGTGAAAGGTTTGTAAATTCTAAACTAAAGACTTTGCATATCCCAAAGGAAATATGAATCTCCTGGAAATTTGTCAGCAGGATAATAATTAACTAGATCTCTGGCAACAAAAGATAGAGAAACTTCCATTTCAAGACATTTTTTTTTCCACGGCAGAATGAAATGCATGTAAATTAATAATGTCAGTCTGACTTCACATAATCATGTGGGGATGCAGTGTATCTTGTTTGGAGCTCTTGAGCAGCCCTGGGCATGTACTGAACTTGGGGAAAGTAACTAATGATTCAGGCAGATGGTAAAAGTGTACCATATTCACTTACACCTGAAAAAGTGGCAGCATCACCCCTTTTGCTGGAAGCAAATACAGGGGCTTTCCTGATAGTTGAGTTTTAAGAGATTGTTTGAAGCTATATTAATTACATCCATAGGTGGTGTATGATAGGTTGTGTATTATCAGGATGCTGATACTTTACCACTGTCATAGTTAATTTACTTTTCATTCCCAGCTCCTCATAGAATGATATGTGGTGAGTTGGTGCCTTTCAATCTTGTGTTCAGGTTTCCATATCGCAATTATTCAGTTTTTAATAGAAAACTAAATGAAAAACCCTGCTTTGGTGTGAAATATGTGAAATCTCTTGGTTATATATTCTGTTTGCTTCTTTTTCTAGCTTCTTACTTCAAAATGCCTCAATTCCATCACCCAGCTCTTAACACAACAATAAAATGGAATATGACCTTTTGATTTTTTTTAAAATTTCATCACAGTATTTCCAGTGCAGTTAATTGTAAACATAGGCATGGCAGTAGTGATACAGTATTGATTAAGACATATTATGAGATGATGTTCAGAATGAAAATCTAAGCCCAAGTAAGGTAATAAACTTCCCTCACCCAAAATGGCAGTATATTGGAATGATAGGTGTCCAGTGAAGAGAATTATGAAAGATGGAGGTACAAATTTATGTGAAAATCTTAATCACTCTGTATTTACTATCTACTTTTTAAAAGAACGAACTAGGAAGAGTTATTCTATTAGGAAATAATAGAATGCAGAGAATTATTTTTAATATATATCATCATGACTTGCAGAATACTTTCTGATCTGCATTGGTAGATCAGAGTTCCCCTCACTAAAGGTTTTCTACATCAATAACATAACAGGATTGGGCAACAGACAAAAAAAAGGAAGAAAAAATTTCCAAAGTATAGCACAGTGTTTCATTGTAGGTGGATGAATATTTTTAAACATAAACTATTAATCATTGATATGGTCTCGACATTTGAGAATCGTACTGATCATGAGTCTAAAAGCAATGTGGTGGAAAAGGGAAAACTTTTGAATAAAAGGAAATCTTTTCACTAAACAGCCCTAATGATCATATTTAGCATCCTGCCATTTATGTTGCTTGGTTATTTTGTCCATCAGGAATTTATACATTCAACATTGGTTCATTGTACATGAGGCATTTAAGTTCCAAGCTCATTCGTGACCCAACGTAATTGGCCTCAGTCTACTTAGCCCGCCTCATGTTTCGTTATTTCTCTTCAAACAACTGATGATTCAGGCCAACTAGATTTACTCTATCTCTAGTACATCATGGTTTCCCACTTCCCATTTCTATCTCTTGCTGTGCCCTCTACCTGGAATGCCTCTCTTCCAACTCTATGCGTTCCTTTACTACTTTTCCTTCACGGATAAATTCAAATACTGCCCCTTATGTCATTAGTATAAATGAACATCCAGTGAAGAAATTCCATCTACCAGATAGGTCAACAAATGTTATGCAATTAATAATAGTAAATATTTGCCTGGGACCCTGAGAGATTAGGTGATTTGTATAGGGGTCAAATATATGTCACAGGTGAGTCTCGAACCCAAGTCTTTGTGACTCCCAAGTTCTCCTCGGTACTCACTCTGCCAAGCTACCTGTAATGCAAGGTTTTATCAAAGCTAAAGAGAAAAGTGGACAGAACAGGACACCTTTTTGGTACCAGAGTCTTCCGATAGAAAAAAAACTGGCCTGAGGCCAAATATCATGAACTGATAAAGCCAAGGATCACTAGGGCATCCCTAAGGATTCAGTAGGGTGAGAGTGATGGGGCACGTTGGGAGCATCTTATTCAATGACCACAAGTCAGATATGTCATTTCTTATTAGATATCAAATCAACTGCCCCTATTACTGCCACTGGAAGCCAGCTATTATCAGCTATGAGGAGCTAAGGCTGAATCTTGGGATAATTGGCATTGACTGGCCTAAAGTCAGCACACTAACGCTGTCTTTTTCTATCAGCAAGAGGAATGAATAATTATTTAGAATTCTACCTTTTATTAGATTTGAGATCTTGTCAATATTTGTAGATGCTTGGGAAGCCAAATACTGGCTTCTTATTTTCATCACAACTGCATCCAGAAGGCAAAAAAAACCCCCAAAACCCAAAACCATTAGTTTTTTTCTTTTAATGATCCAAACATCATTAATTCAGACTCTGCTGATTGAAGAATTGTGGCAAATAAAGTATAACTATATAGTATCTGCCTAGAAAGTGTTTGTTAATCTGATTTGAAATATAAATATGTTTGTAGGGACCCCGTTTCATTTACTTTCATTTCATTTAAGACATGTGTGGAGACTGCTTATAGGTTAAACTGTTTGCTAGAGAACAAACTGTTAAGAAATTTAAGATATTAATTTCTTGCATACAAATTAATTTCATAAATTAGTAATGAGTTTTGCCTGTAATCATTAAAGAAGCCCTGTAATACCTGCTCTTGGAATGAAAACACTTTGATCCTCATTAGGAGAAGTATGGAGAATTGGGGTTTCGTGTTTTTTTTTAAGGCACAACCACCTAGTTAGCCTACCCTTAAAGTGTTGTGCAGAAAGATGCCCTGGTTTGACACCTGCCCCCCATATGCTGTTATTAAAGTCTGAGGGGAAATCTCACTGATACATGTGTCGGTATATGGCTGTCTAGTAGCATTTTGCTGGTACTCTTCTTAAGTAGTTATCTTGTAATACTTTGCATTCAATTTTTTCTATATATTTTATGTTCTAGCTATTTGTGTATGTGTTCTATGCCAGTATTAGACTGTTAGTTCCAGGAGAGAATGAACTATATCTTAATGGAATTTGCCTATCTTCTCTAGCATTTAGCTACAGTACTCTTCCCACAATAGGTGCTTAATGTACCTGTTAGCTTGAATTGCTGTGTATTTTTGGAAGCAAGGAGACTGGGATCATAGATTTAGACCTGGACTGAGGTCATCTAGTCCAGCTCCTTATTTTAGGGATGAGGAAACAGGCCTTATAGAGGAGAAGTGACATGCCCAAGGTCATATAGCTAGGTGGTGCAGTCGATAGAGAGCTAGGCTTGGAATCAGGAAGATCTGAGTTAAAATTTTGCCTCAGAGTCTTATTTACTGGGCAAGCCACTTAACTTCTTTTTGCCTCAGTTTCCTTATCTGTAAAGTGAGGATAATAGCATTCACCTGCCAGGGTTGTTGTGAGGATTAAATGAGATGATAATTGTAAGGTATTTAGCACAGTGTCTAGCATATAGTAAGAACATCCTTATTATTATGCTTGGTAAGTGGTGTGGCAGAGCCAGAATTTGAAACAAGGTTCTCTTTTAAATGATAGTTCAAAAGATGTATTAACTCAGATTCCTTCCCTTCCCAATCTCCTTTATTCTGAATAAGTGAACTTTATATTATTTAAATGATCTTTTCTTGGATTACAGGTGTGAGGTCTTCTTTCTCCTTAGAATAGTCTCACATTTCACTCCTTTTCCTTTTAACTCTTGAGTGATCCTTTTCCTACATCATTTTAAATCTAAGCACAAATTGTCATAAATATCTTAATAGAAATGTTTCAAATCCTAGAATGTAATAAACTCTACTCTTCTATTTCCCTTATTTTTATTGATGCCATAGTTTTGTCTCTGAATTCTCTTGGCATGGCCTAGCTTAATTCTATGTCACTCACACCAAGCTTTCTTCAGGCTCATTTTTCCCTCTTCTATTTTTGACTAACTTGGAAGGCAGTACTGCTCACTATTTCCTAGAATATTCCTTGGTAGTGTTTCACAAATGAGCTTAGTTTAACCAGCTTGGCCAGAGATGAAAAATTTGTTGTCCAAAGCAGTGTCAGTGTTTTTTTGGAATACTTGTGGTGGTGATGTTCTCGTTAAGAATTGTTTTAACATTTGTTAAAACTTCTCCGAGAAATGTTGATCATCATGTCTTTACTTTTATCCATTTCCCACTTTTTTTTTTCAAATAATAGCTTGCTTAAATAAGTTGTATTCAGGCTCTTATAATTGCATCTAATGTTTTTTTCTAAACTTCACCTTTTCGATAAACCCAAAGACTCCAGCTTCTGGGATAAGAACTCACTATTTGACAAAAACTGCTGGGAAAACTGGAAAGTAGTATGGCAGAAACTAGGCATAGATCAGCATCTTACACTGTATATCAAGGTAAGGTCAAAATGGGTACATGATTTAGACATAAAGGGTAATACTATAAGCAGATTAAGAGAGCAAGAAAGAGTTTACCTGTCAGATCTATGGAGAAGGGAAGAATTTATGAGCAACCAAGAGATAGAGAACATTATGAAATAAAAAATGGATAATTTTGATTGCATTAAATTAAAAAGTTTTTGCACTAACAAAGCCAGTGCAACCAAGGTTAGAAGGCATGCGGAAAGCCGAGAAACAACTTTTACAGCCAGTGTCTGTGATAAAGGCCTCATTTCTAAAATATATAGAGAACTGAGTCAAATTTATAAGAATACAAGTCATTCCCCAATTGATAAATGGTCAAAGGATATGAACAGGAAATTAAAACTATCTGTAGTCATATGAAAAAAATGCTGTAAATCACTATTGATTAGAGAAATGCAAATTAAAACAACTCTGTGAGGTACAACATCACACCTATAAGATTGGTTAACATGACAAAATAGGAAAATGATAACTGTTGGAGAAGATGTGGGAAAATTGGAAGACTAATTCATTGTTGGTGGAGTCGTAAACTGATCCAACCATTCTGGAGAGCAATTTGGAGCTATGCTCAAAAGTCATACAGTAACAAACACAGTAACAGTAACATTGTACGATGACCAACTTTGATAGACTTAGTTCCTCTCAGCAATGCAATGATTAAAGACAATTCCAAAAGACTCATAATGGAAAATGCTTTCTACATGCAAAGAAAGAAGTATGGAGTCTGAATACCGATCAAAGCATACTAATTTCTCTCTCTCTCTTTTTTCTTTCTTGTGGTTTTTCCCTCTTGTTCTGATTCTTCTTTCACAACATGACTAATGTGGAAATATGTTTAATATGATTGTACATGTATAGGCTATTGCATGCTGTCTTGGGGAAAGGGTAGGAGAGGGAGGGGAAAAATTAGAACTCAAAATCTTATAAAAGTGAATGTTGAAAACTAAAACTTAGTTAATTTTTTAAAATAAAAAAATAAACTTTACCTTTTCTTTCAGTGTAGGGTTAATTTTAACTTTTGCTCTAACCCATCAATAGTATGACCACAAACAGCTGAATCTGAAATGACTCTCATTGTAATAACCAATCATAGCTTTTTAAGATATAGTAAATGCCATCTCTGGGTACCTGCCATATCTATTACCTTCCAACACTTTTTATTGGAGAAAGTATTCATGATAAAGAAGGATGTGCCTTTTGTGTTAGCTACAAATCTCTGACTTCTTATGTTCTTACTCCGAAAGTCTGTTTTTCTGATATGATTTTCACTTACTTCCCCTGTGCCCAAATTCACTCAAGTCTCTGCATGTCAAAGTATATGTTGACTTGGTTTGAAGGCTGGTGAACTGTTACTTTGAACTAACATTTTTAAATGACAGAAATAAAATTTAAACATTTAATTTCAGTGACTTAAAAGCAGGGAAATTAAAAGCATTTTTTTGTAGTTTTTTAAAAGTGTTATTCATATTTTAAAATAAAACTAGTTACATGGTGTTGAAAATCACACATCATTGCCAGAGGGCAGTCCGGTGAAATCTGTGTGCTTCTTCTCTGGGTAACGTTGTTGCATGCATAAAATAAAATACATAGATTATAAAGGAAGCCAATTATATTAAAAGTTATCAAAATATTTTTAAGTTCACAAACCCCAGGCTAAGAACCCTTATAATGATACTTTCTAGCTTTATTCTAGACACAGATCTAGGGACCTTGGGTCCCCTGAAAGGCAGTATGGTATATGCTATAGTAGCTAGAGAGGTGACCTTACAACCAGAAAGACCTGAGTTCAAGCCCCACAGTGACACAAATTTGACTAGGTTACTCCAGGCAAGCCACTTAATCTTTCTTTTCTCTTAGTAAGTAACTAAAACCATTACATAGCAAAGAAATTTCCAACCTATGTTGATTGGAGTTTCTCTACCCAAATGATCTGTGTGTCATTTAATTCACAGATCCAATTCCTAATGCCTGTAAAATGGGGAGAAGTCTACTTGTATTATGCCTTTTAAGAACAATACTAGTGTGAGCTATTCTCATATTTTACCTTGCTCTTGATCAGAGGGGTAGCATGTCGTAGTTGAGAATGTACTACGTTTGATAGAGTGTAAGCTTCTCAAGGTCAGGAGCTGTTCATGTTTTGTTGTTTTATTCCCCAATACCTGGCACATGATAGGGGTTGAATAAATGCTTGCTGTTGCTTACTTGATTGATATCTCAGTCAAGAAACTTGGGTTCTCAATTAGGTTCTGATATTTACCTGCTTCATGACCTTGGGCTACTCCCCTCAGCTTGTTAGAGCTCATCTGTGAAAACAAAAGGTTAGAATCAAATGGTCTCAAAGGTCTTCAATGGATCTAATATTTTGTGAGCATAATTCACATACACACTTTCCATCCTTCTTTCCTATTCCATTATAGTTGCTGCCATGTCAAAAACTGATGGAGGAAAATGAGAAGCCATTCTGTGTACTGGATACAACAAAGACATCTTTAGTTCAGTAAAGGTCAGCATCAATGGAAATGTCAGAGTTGGGGGCCCAAGTTTCAAGTGAAGCACAGAACTTGTATCTTAGTATTCAGGCACCTAGTAATCAAAATCCCACCCTTGGTCCCTTCAAGACTGCTTGTAGCTGCTTTGACTTTCTGGCAGGGCTTTGATCCTATTGGGTAGTGCAGTTTGTGAAGAAGAATAGGACATCACTTAATGGTCAAAACATGAATTAAACATCTCTCAGCAGTTCATGAGAAAACTTTCTAGACATGTTCCTTTACTAAGCAAAATCTCCCTCGTTCTTTGCCCCTCTGCTTTTTACCCCTGTCAGTTGGCAGGCTTTTCAGTCAGAGAAGTGAAGGGCATTTTCTATGAAAGAGTCTTCTGGTTTTGGTTTGGTTGGTTTTTTTAAATCCCCCACAACCTCCCTATTGAGGGCAATTGCCTTGAAAACTGCCTCCTGACTTGATTCCAAAATCTGGTTCTGCCTTTCATCACAATCAGAGCATCTCCTTTCTCTGCCAGTCCATGCAAAGACAAAAGTTGCACATACTAATGGTCCATTTGGAGAATTAAGTGTTATCTGAAAAGAACAGGGCAAAAGAGGAAATCAGATGAATTCTTTACCCAGTGAGGGAGGGAAGGGGAATAAGAAAAAGGGACTTCTCAGAAGACCTTCCAGAACAACTACTTCCTTATGAATAAAATTTAGTAGCTTACCCTTCTGATTTATATTTCATCTCCAGATCCTCCTCTTTGAGATATTCAAGTGGATCAATCTTTCCTTTGGGGTGGAAAGGAATATGAGTATCCCGCAAAGAAGCTGGCCTTGCCACTGGGTGTCATCTGGGGTTCATTCCTTCAGTTGCCACTGCAGAAATCTGTGTTTTTTTTCTGGGGCTCATTCAGGATGAGTTCACTGGTCCAGTTTCACTATTAATAATTACTGCTACTTGTCTATTTGTCCTCTTTGTCACAGGTATTGCTTTGGCCCAGGCTATTCTATCACAATCTGTGACTCCTCACAAATCGGCCACTTTAATACAACAGAAGAATAGCAATGCAATTTTATGTCCTTTTATTAAAGATCCACCTAAAAGGAACTGATGGGGAATAGGAGAATAGAGAAATGAACACTGGCTTTAGAGTCAGATAACCTGGGTTCAATTCCTGTCTCTGGTGTGACCTTATGCAAGTGACTCAAACTACCTGGGTCCTGTTTCCCCATCTGTAAAATGAGGGAATTGGACTGAATGACCTCTGAGTTCACTTCAAGCTGTAGATTTATGAAAGATTATTGGGTTGTTGTTTAAAAAACAGTTAAAGTAATCTCACTGCATATAAATAACTCTTTTCTCTTCCTCTCCTACCTCATCCCCAATCACCAATGCCTTAGGACATTTTAGCAAACTTAGGCGTTATAAGACCGTAGCTAGTTTTGCCCTGTCCTGGACCCTAATGGTGAGCAAAAACCAAAATTATGGGATGGGAAGTTCTGCATCAAATCTGTTTTCTGTTCTTTAAAGAAAAATGTAAATTCTGCAATAACTGATTAAAATATCATGAAATGCCTATCGATTGGGGAATGACCGAACAAGTAGGAATATGTTATTATGGTGGAATACTATTGTGCTTATAAGAAATGATGAGCAGGGTGCATTCAGAAAAACCTAGAAACACGTACTTGCACTGATTGATGTAAAGTGAAGTGAGTGGAACCAGGAGAACATGGTACAGAGTACTAGCAAAATTGTAGAATGATCAACTATAAATGACTTAGCTATTCTCAGCAATATAATGATCCAAGACAATTCTGTAGGACTTATGATGAAAAATGCTATTCACTGCCACAGAAAGAACTGATGGATTCTGAAAGCAAATTAAAGAATGCTTTTATTTACTTTCTTTATTTTTCTTTTTTTTTTTTGTTTGGTTTTGGCCTGTTTCCCTTCCTCCTGCCATCTCCTCCCCAAAGAACATTAGTTTCTGTTTGTCTAAAAGTGAGTAGTAGGCACAAAATTATACTTTCATGTTCTGAACACAGATTCCAGCCCAATTGGAAAATTTCTTGTGTGGCTCTAATGGGTGTAACTGTGACCAAAAGTTGTAGGTCAAGGGTTAGTTGGTGAAAAAGAAAAGAGGGTAATGAGAAAAAATTATAGAGACAAGTATGAGTGTAAGATCATTTTTACAACTTTTGTAAAACCCAGAATAGTGGCTCAGCCAAAGTTTTCCTTGGTTATAACAGACAGGCGTGCTGTGTGTACTTATAAATAATCCGAATAGCTCTAGCATCACAGATCAAAAGCCATGCATGACCTATTTTCATTTTAGTTTAAAGGAAAACTCTAGTGAAAAACTTTAACTTGAGGAAAGGGTGATTTTCAAAATCAGGGTCACCTAAAGTTCTCATTTGAGTCATCGTTGCTTCATACAAGTTATAGAGGTTAATTTAAAAAAAAAAGGAGCTTAAATCTTACTGCCTGAAATGATGCTATTCCCTAGGACCCCTGGCAAGAGAGCAAGCCACAGACACAGAGAGCTCAGAGCTTCATTTCGGAGTCTGCTTCACTCACAAGATTCTTTTTTGAAGTATCAGGGAAGAATTATGACACTCCATGTGGATTGCTCTGCTATAGTATATCATTCCTTGACCTCCAGATCTCAGGGTGGTTTCTCATTAAGTTAGAATTCATGACAAGTCACATAATTGAGCTGACCCCATTGAGGTCTGTGTGTTCTTTAAACCTTTGGCTCTGAAAAGCCTTGTTTTTGTCCTGGAAGGCCAGCCTTTTAAAGAATTTGAAAAAGGGCCAGGGAATAAATGACTTTCTCATGTGAACTCTCCACAGGTTTTTTATGGGGCTTTTTAAATTTTTCAAATATTTCATTTTTTCCAATTATGTGTAAAAAACATTTTTAACATTGATTTTTAAAAATGTTGAGTTTGAAATTCTCTTCCTTCTTCCTCTCCCACCTCAATGAGAAGGCAAGAAATTTGATATAGATTATACATGTGCAGTCATGCAAAACATATTTTCACATTAGTCATATTGTGAAAGAAAACACAGATCAAAAACAAAACAAAACAACAAAAATAAAGTAAAAAAGGTATACTTAGACCTGCATTCAGACTCCATCAGTTCTTTCTCTGGAGGTGGATAGATTTTTTTTTTTATCCTAAGTCCTTCAGAATTGTCCTAGATCATTGTATTGCTGAGAACAGCTAAGTCATTCATGGTTGATCATTGTATAATGTTGCTGTTACTATGTACAATGTTCTTTCTCCTGGTTCTGCTCACTTCACTTTGCATCTGTTCATACAAGTCTTCCCATGTTTTTCTTAAAGCATCCTGCTTGTCATTTCATATAGCCCAATAGTATTCCATCACAATCACATATCATAACTTGTTCAGTTATTCCCCAATTGATGGGGTATTTTACGATACTTTTAATCAGTTACTGCAGAATATGTACATTTTTCTTTGAGGAGCAGAAAAACACAGCAGATTTGATACAGCACTTCGTGTCCTATAATTTTGGTTTTTGTTCACCGTTAGGGACAGGGACAGGGAAAGGGACAGGGCAAAACTAGCTGATATACCCTGGGATATTATGTGAGAGGCGGGTAAGTCATTAACTGATTAGCTCACTTAGAAATTCAAGACTAAAAATTCTTTTAAAAAACTTAAAAAAAAAGATTCAAGACTGCATTCAATCAATCAGGAAGTATTTATTAATACTGATATCTACACAAATAATAATGTGTTGAAGGCACATTGAATTAAAATCTGAATCATAAAATTTTCACATTAGAAAGAAGCTCAGAGGTCATCTAATCAAATCCAAACCTGGCAGTATAGTAAGAATAGTGATTGAATTTAGAGTCAGAAGACTTGTTTGCCATTCTTGTTTCTGTCACTTCAAGTAGGGCAATGGACTTGGAGTCAGGAAGTTCTGGGTTCAAGTTTTGCTTCAAACTCTTAACTAGTTGTATGACCCTAGGCAAGGCACTTAGTCTCTCTAGGCCTCAGTTTCCTCATATGTAAAATGAGGGGATTGGGCTAGGTAACCTTCTAAGATCCCTTTCAGCCCTCAGGTGGTAAGATCTTAGGGTGAAGCAGTCTCCTGGAGCAATACAGAACTGTTTTCATCTGGTTAAACAAATAAATAAGAGATTATTTTAAAATTTTACTTACTGGGCTCTATTTTCCTTTTAAGTGGATCATGTGGTTGTAACCAAAAAGATTGCTTTGTGGGCCTCTCTCCTAGGCTATAGAGAGATCCTTTTCTTTCTTTCTTTCTTTCTTTCTTTCTTTCTTTCTTTCTTTCTTTCTTTCTTTCTTTCTCTTTCTTCCTCTCTGTTTCTCTCTGTCTTTCTCTCTTTTTCTCTTTCTCTCTCTCTTTCTCTTTCTTTCTCTCTCTTTCTCCTCTTTCTTTCTTTCTTTCTTTCTTTCTTTCTTTCTTTCTTTCTTTTTTCTTTCTTTTCTTTCTTTTCTTTCTTTTTCCTTCTGACAGTACCTACAGGGAGTGGTTATCTCCACAGCAGCCACAGGCTACCACACATAAACCGTCTGTCAGTGTCTGCTGTATTTAAGCCACAGTGTTATATTCAGTGACACTGAGATGACATTAATCCATGTTTCAGCCCTCCGCCATTCCCCAAGACAGTGGCTGTCATCACTGAGAATGACACCTGAGGCCAGTGAAGCCAGTATCTAGGAATTTGCCACAGTCATGTTGTCAGCCAGAACCCTCAAAAAGACTCAGACGATAGCCCTGAGAGCAGAGATGCTGCTGTCAGATTTAGCAGCTAAATGCACTCGGACACCATGCTGGCTCTTCATTTTCCCCAAAGTTGCCTTTGGCAGTGGTCATGTGATGCTTCTTGGGGAACGTTGGCCTCAGCTCTGGCTGAGGCCGTAGGCCCTTAAAAGCATGATTTTCAGAAGTGCCTGATTGGAGAGAATAAGTTGATTTCTTCACCCAGGACTAAACCCTCTCTCCATTGTCACTTTCAAGCATTAGGCTCTGTTGAAGTCAAAGATGAATTGTTCTTCACTGAGAAAGGCAAAGAAGCAACTTCCTGGCTTTAATTAAAGTTGTGAAATTGATGAGTACAGTAAGTGAATGGCCAAATGGCCTGACAAAATCATTTGCACAAATCACACACACACACACACACACACACACACACACACACACACACAGCCAAAGCTTTAAAGTGAAGCAAACAAATGTCATACTAAGGAGGATTATCCTACGGAAATCAGGTTGGAAAATAACCAAAGCTTACCCTGAAAAGCCATTTGTGGGAGTCCCTCAAACATAAAGCATAAAGATACCAGGAACACAGAGAATAGAGAGAATTTAATTCTAAGTTAACTCTGGGGAAAGTTGATCACTCTTGATTTTCTTATATAAACTTAAGAAAAGTTCACAAGACGTTAGAATTATTTGTTGTTTAGTTATCTTCAGTCATGTCAGATTCTTCTTGACCCCATTTGGGGCTTTCTTGGGAAAGATACTGGAGTAGTTTGCTATTTCCTTCTCCAGATCATTTTACAGATGTGGAAACTGAAGCAAACAGGGTTGAGTCACTTGCCCAGAGTCGCATAGCTAGTGAGTGTCTGAGGTCACATTTGAACTCAGAAAGATGAGTCTTCCTGACAGCAGGCCCAGCACTGTATCTGCTGAACCACCTAACTGTATTGTATTGACCTAGAATTGTATTGACCAACGTTTATATGCTTTAGGATTAATTTCATTCCAATTAAGGGGCAGCTAGGTAATGTAGGAGATAGAGCATTGGGCCTGAAGTCAGAAAGACCTGAGTTCAAATGTGACCTCAGACACTTAATGTGTGACTCTGTGCAGGTCACTTAACCTCTATATGCCTCAGTTTCCTCATCTGAATAATGAAGATAATAATTGTACCTACCTCCCAGGTTTTTATGAGGATCAAATGAGATGGTATTTGTGATGTGCTTTGTAAATTTTTATGTACTATATAAATGCTAACTGTTATTAAAATGATTACTAATATTGTTGATAATTCAGTTCAACAAATATTTAGTGACTTCCAGTATCTATCACAGTGCCTAGCTTAATAAATAAGCACTTAATAAATAGTTATTGATTCACTGATAATGTGTACAAGGCATTAACTATGCTAGGAATATAAAGACCAAAAATGAAGCAGTTCCTGACCCCCACTGGGAAAGGGGGTGGGATTGAAATTTAATTCATTAGCAGTGAGGTTTCGCATTACTCAGAATTCATATTCTTTGAGCTGCTAAATTAGAATTTACATGGATAATTTTGTAGAGTTTCACAGAGCTAGGTTTAGAAATGGAGGAAATGCATTTGGGGTGGGGTAACAAAGTTATAGTGGTATAGGAGAAGAAAAGAAAGAGAGGAGGAAGGAAGGAAGAATGGAAGGAAAGAAAAAAACTTGATGATGTTATAGTCCAAAGAGCCTCACTCTTGGAGGCAGGAGACCCGGACTCTTTTTTCCAAGTTCTTACTACTAACTAGGTGTGTGGCCTTGAGCCTCTGTTTTTTCATCTATAAAATATAAGGGTTGAAATAGAAAATCCCTTAGGTCTTTTCTTTCTCTTAAATTTTATGGTACTGTGGTTTATTTAGTAATTAGTCTATGTGTGACCCAATAGTGAGTAGTTCATAGGAGTATACACTGAGAGCTGGAAGGGACCCCAGAGGTCCTCTGGCCCCATTCCCTCAACTGACAGATGAAGAACTTGGCCTAGAAAGGTTAAGGAATTTGCCCAGGATCGCATAGGTCATAAGCAATGACACTGGACTTTAAACTACAGGCCTCTGTTTCCAGATGGAGCCTGCTTTTTCCTGTTCATTATGAGACTCTTTTGATAGGATTTTAAACCCTTAAAAAATGTTTTGCTTACACGCCTGGCTGTGAACACTATTATATTTTCTATACAGAACTTAAATGATTCTGAAGAGAGTTTAGATTTTCCCTTTAAACAAACAAAGGGTTAAAGAGAGTGGAGAGTAAATGGGATGGTTGTTACTAAAGCTGTCAGTGTGGATGTATTCCGCTCTATTGGCTTTGCCAGCCATTAAGGGTAGTTATTTCACTTCTCATGAACTATGCATGGTATTGCAGGTCCCTTTGTGGATGTTCACTGTTAATGCATTTCATCCCAGTAAGTGGCGTTTGATATAACTACTCTTTTAATTCACCCAGAGATACACTTAAAAGAAAAAATGGGTAAATTTTATTAACGAAAGTGAGGCATTGTTAAAATAATCATAGGCCATCACCCAGTGAATTTCAATCAGCTGGCAAATCCACATTTATTAGTTATGGATAATCTACTGGATGTCTACCTTTTAAAGACCTAAGGAAAAAAAAATTAAGTGTTGTGGAATCATTGGAGTCTACTTTTCTTTTAATGTGAGTGTAGCTGGTGTTAGCATTAATGAGCATTCATCATAGATTAATAAGAAAAAGATCTCTGTAGCTAAAGGTTAGTGAGGAAGGCACCCAGGAGGGATTGTAGAGATCCACGGTGAGGCACGGGGGCGATGACTTCCTCAAGATAAATATTACTGTAAGAAGCATACATTGCTGAAACATCACAAAGTGTCCTTGAGGAGAAGAATGTTGTCTCCTTTGAAGAGCCATTTGTTTTGCACTGAGCACTTGGGAAAGGACTCCTTTCTAAAGTTTTTGCTTGGGCTTTGAGACTTGAAACTTGTGCCCCAAACTATAGTACTTAACTCTTTAAAAAAGTAAAATTGATTCACAGAGGCAGAGAGGGAGTCAACTAAACATGTATGAAAAGAACATCAGAATATTTTAAAGCAAGAAATAAATGATGGTGTCCAGGTAACTAACCAGAAATGTAGGAGACCAGAATTTTAGTTCAGGCCCTACCATTTCACCTCTTTGAATGAATAAAAAGCATTTGTCATACACTTACTGTCTACCAGTGTTAGACAAAAATCTAAAAAATGGGGGTGAGGGGAGAGGTTTGATCCCTAATTCAATTCAATTCCACTCACTGATCAAGTGCCTGTAATGAGCCAGGCATATATTATGAGACAGACTAGAAATACAAATACAAAATACAAAAAAAAAATACAAAAACAAATCAGCTCTTGCCCTGAAGGAGTTTGCATTCTACATGGAAACATGGAATTATTTTGAGTAAGTGGAGTACTGACAATTAGGGGAATCATAAAAGACCTCTCATAGAAGCTGGCAACTGAGGGGAGCTTTCAAGGTAAGTGAGCATTCCAAGAGGCAAAGGTGAGGAGGGTGTGAATTATGGCAGTGCTGGGACCATCGCCTGTGCAAAAGCAAAGAGGCAAAGGATGACTCAGCAGAAGGAGCATAAGGTGGTCCAGTGAGTTCCTATGAAGTGGCAACAATTTAGGAAGGCAGGCTTCTAGACCACCAATCCCCCAGATTTGTTTAGTTGTGTGACTTTTATATGAGAGTGACCCTCACTCTAAAGATAGGCTCTTTCTAGCTGTACCATTCTAGGATTCTGTGAATATAGTACAGACTGTGTAAGGAGATGCTGAGGTAATGCATATCAAAATAATTGTAAGGGCCAAATGGCATTAAACATAGGTTTACTGAATTGATACAGCAATATTTGAAAACTGTATTAATGACTTGTAAGAGAAAGGCAAATACAGACACACTTGGTTGTTGGGAGTAAAACATTAGACATAGGTAGGAAGATCTGGGTTGGAATCTCTCCTTAGATACATTAGCTCTCTGACCCTAACTTTACCTCCCTCAATTCGGTTTCCTCATCTGTAAATGGTAGGTTATAAAAGCATCCAATTCCTAGGGTTGTTATGAGGATCAGATGAGAGAGAGGGAGAGTAGCACTTCACAAACTTTTAAGTGCTATATAAATATTAACTATGATTATTATACAACAGATTTTTTCCAGAAAAGTTGCAATGTGGATCAGTTGTTTTTAACTATCATGTAGGGAGGTGGGGGCAGCTAGGTGGCACAGTGAATAAGAGTGCCAGCCCTGGAGTCAGGAAGACTCATCTTCCTGACTGAAAATCTGGCCTCAGATACTTACTAGCTGTGTGGCACTGGATAAGTCACTTAACCCTGTTTGCCCCAGTTTCCTCTTCTGTAAAATGAACTGGAGAAGGAAATGTCAAACTACTCCAGTATCTCTGCCAAGAAAACCCCAAATCAAGTCACAAAAGAGTTGGAACACAACAAAATAAAAAATAGACATATCTATATCTACACACATACATATGCACACATACATGTATATATACATACAAATATATGTGTGTATACGTGTATATACATGGAAACATTTATATGTACACATATACTTTATACATTTATTATATGTGTATATATAAACATTTTAAATGTACTCGGGTAGCTTGTTGTTCAAAGTAATGTAAGATTGAATGTTTGCATAAAGAAAGCTTGTGCAATGAAATTTAAACCCCTCCCCCCAATTTATCTGTCTAATAAGTTTGGATTTGGAGATACTGGTATTTCTTAAAATAACACATGCCCGAAGCATTACTTACACCTTGCTCTATTTGTGTTTCCTCTGTTTGATGAGCAGTTAAAAATAATCTGTGACAATTGACTTTAAGAAAGGAATTAAAAAAAATACACAATGTGCCATCTTTTCTTAAAATGTTAAGCTGGGTAGGAGCTTTTTGTCCATGATCATTTTCATAAGTTGAATGCTGTAATGGTAGTCTTTAAATCGCAATTGACAGTGCTTAGTAAAATTCTGTATTTAGAAACGATTATATCCCTATGTCTATTATCTCCTTGTCTTTCTCTCATCCACAATGAGGTGTTTCCATGGAAAAACTGTATTTGTTGCTTAGGAGATTGTCCACTCTTGCCACTCTGCTTCTCCTTCCCAGTTAGTCACAGACAGGATTTTAATATCATTCATGGTTGCCATAGAGACCATGATGATGTCACACACACAGAGTGGTGATTTAATGTGATGAATTAACAGAAGAATTACCATTAACTCCCCAAACAAGGAAGGTGCACATGCTAATGGCAAGCAATACTCCTCACTATGCCATTTAAGGCCCCTTTAGAAGGCCACATGAAGCCAGAGTCATCCTGTGAAATCTCTTCTGTAGGAATCAAAACTCAGGAAGTTGTTCTGCAAAAGAGAAGAGGATAGGGCAACATCTTCTAAAGCCAAGGCATTTTGTAATGATGGACTGTTCATCTTGAGCTTGCACCTGTATTTTTCAGAAAAGTTGATCATTCCTCATTAGGCAACTTAGCTGTCAGGGAGGTGAGATATAGTAGTGTTGGGACAGGCTCAAACTCTCTGGAATCTGCTAGTAGCCTTCCTCCGTTAAAAGTCGACTATCTGAAAAACTCTTGGCTTGCCTTGCTTGACAGGTCCATCTCTCAGAATGCCGAGAGAGTAATGAGAGGGAAACTTCCACTTTGGAGTTTATTCTGGCTGGCGAGGAAGAATTGATTGGTCAAGTGGAAGTGATGAAAAGTGATGAGAACCCTGTGAGAAAGTCCCTGGGATTGTCATCTGAGAATTTGTGATAGCCAGAGAGGGGATGTATCCTGAGCTTTAGGAGAGTGGATTTGAAAGAGTTCTCCAAAAGGATAGATAACAGTCCAGTCTTAGAACTTTAAAAGGGGAGATGTTTCCAGGAGTTGCTTCTAAAGGATAATTCTGATAATGTATTCACAAAAGGTCCGGACGAAGAAAAAAGGGTGATAATTACAGAAACCACCATGGTAACAAAACGAGCATTCCATTGAGCACAAACCTTAAAAAATAAATTTATAGATATTTTAAGAATATAAGTATTTAGAAATAAAAGGGCCCTTAAAGATCAAGTGGTCCATCTCCTTATTCTACATATGAAGTTACTGAGTCTCCGAGGTTCCTTGATTCACCTGGGTAGGAAGTAACAACCCTACAGTTTTTGCAGTCTGATTCTCTACTTTCAGAAAAGGCACACTTTTAAAAGAGTTGAACATTAAGAGTTCAACTCAACTCTTCAACCAGAAAAAGAAAGGTGACACAAACCCGTAACAAAGTGTCAGAAAGTCAAAAGCCTAAATTCATCTGAGATGTGCAAGAACAGCTTGGGATTTTCTGGTGTATTGAGAAGAGGAATGCTAAGGAAGAAATCAGCCCATTGCTTGGGGCAAATGGTAAAATATTGAAATGCTGGAAGGAAATCACAACTCTTTAGCTACTGTTTGTATCTCTCTACTCAAATGGAATGGTCTTCAAGCTAAAATAATTGTGTAATTTTAGTGGATTTTAAAGAAATTGGGTGTGTGGGTAGGGATTATAGATGCGCAGTAATGATGTGTGAGTGACTTCTGCAATCTGTAAAACCTCTCATATATAATGAATGGCCATAGAATTCCGCTGAGATAGAAGAATAAATAAGCTACTGGTTTTGAAACATTTTAATTCTCTTAAAATACTTTCTAATAAGAGATTTTTTTTGTCCTCACAATAGCACCATGAACTGGGTGGACAGTTTGTATTATCTGTTTTGCAAATGAGGAGACTGAGAATGAGGATGATAAGGGACTCATTTAGGTTTCTTTTTAATTTAATCTTTTTTTATTCTGAACTTACAGAAATGAACATTTCCATGTTATGCAATGGAACACTAAAAGTAGATTGTATATGAAATTGTCTCACTTTTATTCTTCTTGTTTTTTTAAAAGTACATAATAAATTTCATATCACCTTCAGAACTGCCCTGCTAGTTGCTTTTTTAATTTTTTTTATTTTTATGAACTTCCTTTTGTGCATGTTAAAGAAAGTTTCAGGGTCATCACATCTGTGTGGGTGGGTAAGAGGAAGCTCATCTCTCCTTCCCCTTCCTAACCCCTGTTAAGAACAGGAGGGAGACAGTCATTTAGCTATAGGTAGAACCTAATTCACCAGCACCAAGTGTGATGCCTTAGAGCAGTTAGGATTTAGTCAAACTTACACCTCTTGCCTTTACTTTTTTGTTGTTTTATGAAGAAAAAACAAACAACCCTGTTTGTGTGGACCTAGATGCTTGGCTTACAAGTCAAACATTTAAAGCAGTGAGCTTTCAGCCAGAAATTGTGAAAAACTAGATAATAAATAACCAAAACAGGTGTTGGTCATAAGTCAGGGGTTTTGTGATTCAGATCCCTCCTTTAAGGCCCCTAACAGTAAAAATAGGTCAGCTGTAAACCTCTTTTTCACACTGAGCGAAGCAGCTAGTTCATCTCAAAGGGAAAGTTTCCGTATACATCTTTCTGGTTCATTTTATTTCCCCTGTTGAGAATCTATGGTCAGCCACCATTCATCCAGTCTGCCATTTTTGGACCTAAAGTAGAGTGGTGGTCTAATCTGGGCACCGAGCATGTGATTTTGACCTTACCCTGTGCCTCCCAAGAGATCCCTGTACCATTTACAAATAGCCAATACTGAGGCAGCTGTGTCACTGGAATGGGAAAGACCTGGCTTGAATCTTACCTCAAGCAACTTAATAGTTTGGTGACCTGGAGGAATTCACTTAAACTCTTTTAACCTCTGTTTCATTATTTACGATGTTGGTGGGAGATTAGAAAAGTAATAAAAGAGGCAACATGGCATTAGAAAATAAAGAACCAGCCTTAGAGTCAGAAGACCCAGGTTCAGGGCCTACCTTTGACATGTGAATGAATGAAAAAGCTTTTAAATGTTTACTATATGCCAAGCACTGTGCTAAGTGCAAATATAAAAATAAAAAACTTGGAAATATAGAATAAAATATAATATATATATAAATATAAAAAACTTGGAAATTCCTGCCATGGGGTGTTCAGGGACTAGCACCTCAGGTGTGAGGCTTGCTGAGCACTTTTCAGGGCTGCTTATCGACCTTTGGTGTCTACCTGGCACTCAGCTCTCAACTGTGCCTCCAGGAACAGATAAGTGAATCCACAGTGTATGTATATGCGTAAAAACACACACACACACACACACACACACACACACACACACACACACGGTATCCAGGAATACGTCAAAGGTATGAGGAATAGGATCACAAGACAAATGACTGCTGTCTCCTTTCCAAGAATTATAAGGATGATCTGATTACAATTACCAAAGCAAGAGATAGAAAAGGTATGGTAGACTACCTGCTGAGGTATGGCAAGGAAATGGTTAAAGTGCACAGTTAGGATGCTGAGGTAGCTAGATGTGATGAATTCTCACCAGTCAAGAGTATACGGCCCCAGGGCTGGGAGTGGCTCTGTGACTTGGTTAAGTCATTAAATCTCTCAATACTCTATGAAGAGCACGTACCCATTTTCAGTGATAACAAGAGTTTCTTCCCTGGGAGGAAAATCAATGAAATTGTGTGTCCAGGCCAAAAAAAAAAAAATTGATATATATTACATAAATTGATAATAACAGTACCTATCACAGGACCATTGAGAAAATCAAGTGATATATGTTAAGTACTTTGCAAACCTCAATGTATTATGATAATGTAAGCTCTTATTTTTCAGTGGATATTTCTTGTCTATTTTTGTCTTACCTAGTAATGTAGTCTGCACTGTTTTAATTGTCCATTTTACTCTTTTCATAGAATGTATTAGTCACAGATGCCATTTGCTCAGGGTTCCAAAAACTTACGGCCTAGAGGCATTCAGAGCTTTAATTATCCTCCCTGACTTGATGGAGAACACCAAGCCACTTTTTTTTCCCTTTTAATTACCTGCTGAGCTGGGCTAGTGGCTTACTGGATACTCACAATTCACATTTACATGGCTTCTAGCTACAAAGCCCTTTGGAGTCAGATGGTCTGGTTTCACATCTGGGCTTTGTAGTTTCTTACTTTGTTTGACCTTAAAATCATTTTGTTTTTCTAGGCATGTGTGTGAATGTAAAAAAAAAAATTATATATATATATATATTATACACATATACAGACAGAGAGTGAGTGATGGGAGGTAGGAGGAGTGTCATGCATGATCTCTAAAGACTCATCTAGCTCATCCTAGGCTATTCAGACCTATTGTTCAGAGAAGAAAAAAAGATTGAATGTCCCTCCTTCATTATGTTATGTTTCCCAAAGGTCTAAGAAATTTACTTATATGGTTCCTAGAACACAGTGAGAATGACCTCAAAGAATATAGCCTAACTGATCAAAGGTCATAGCATTATTTAGAACTGGAAGGGACCCAAACCCCCATTTTGCAGATGAGGAAACTGAGGCCCAGAGAAGTTGTGCCTTGCCTCAGATAAGTGGTCCATATTAAGTAAGCAGAGGCAAGACTAGCTCGTAAGTTCTGTTATGTGTAGGACTATGTGCTGCAATACTGAGTAGGACTTATTCTCAGGTAATTCTGTTAAGTAATTCTGTTGTTGAGTGGTAATCCTGTGTCTCAATTTAGGGGACGTTGGGGTAGCTAGGTGCCACAGTGGTTAGAGCTCTGTACCTGGAAGTCAGGAAGACTTAAGTTCAAATCCAGGCTCAGACACTTACTACCTGTGTTACGCTGCGCAAGTCACTTAAACCTTTGTTTGCCTCAATTTCCTCATCTGTGAGATGAAAATAGTAATAGCATCTACCTCCCAGGGGTGGTTGTGAGAATCAAATGAGATAATAATTGTAAAATGTTTAACACTGGCATATAATAAATACTATATAAATGTTAGCAGCAGCTGCTGCTGCTATTACTACTAAAATTATTACAATTACTACTACTACTACTACTACCACCACCACCACTACCATCACTACTGCTGCTGCTGCTACTGCTGCTAAGTTTACAATGGAAGAAAGAAGAAAGAATAATTAGAACAAGTCAGGCAGGTTAAAGTATGAAATACCATCAGAACCCTATTAGCTTCAGCTTTGTTGAACTTGACTTATATGTTGGGGTGCAACCTAGCAATATAATATTAGCCTTTTATTGTTTGTAGTTATTCTAGTTAGTGGTATAATTTGACCTCTGACTATTGGAATCCATACAGTAAAAAGCTTTTAAAAAAAATAGTGTTCTTCTATAGCAGTAGCTGTAGTCATAGTAAGCCCCACCACAACAATTCACCTTTATGTAGTGCTTTTTACCATTTACAAAACCTTTAAAATGTGTAGAGCCCTCCCACTTCCTTTATCTTCTTTGGCCTTCACAAAAGCCCCATGAAATTAGTAGGGAATGTATTACCTCTTTTTATAGGTGTGGAAACCCTTATTAAAGTTATTCCATTTAAATGGTTTCATTTGTTTAAGGTTCTTTAGAAAAGGTCTTATCTGTGACCTCCACTCAGACTGGAAGAAATTATAATTACAGGTAGAAACTGACCTAGATTTCTTCAGTCTGAACTCTGATCACGTAGAACTTTTAACACATAGGAGTTTAGGTAAGTTTTAAATGACTCATATAGAGAATTTTTTTTTAATGTGGAACTTGAACCCCAGGCTTTTGATAATGATTCCATTTTGCTTTCTACCACTCCTTGCCATAGTATCTCCACTTATCATTTAGTCATCTGCCTGTAGATATTAGCATGAGATATTAGCGTCCTAGAGAACTGCGTCTTTGTGGACAATCTCCCCCTCACTCTTCATGCCAGCCTTGGGAGAACTGGGTCCTGTTCCATTCAACTGTAACTCAGTGGGCAGTGGCATCACTTATTTTGCCCCTACCTCCCTAACAATGCCAGATCAAATGTAAAAACCCCAGGGTAATAATATCTGTGGTAGAAATAGGGAGAATTTCAGGATACCAGAATAATAGCCAGGCATTTGTTTACCAGGTATGTGATATCTTGCCTGTAACCTTCCAGTATTTTTTCAGGATGTTAATACTGTACTCATTCTATCATATTACTTAAGATTTCTGGGCATGCTGAAAACCTCTCCTAGTAACCTGTTCCTCTGTCTCCAGACACTCATCCTCAGTCAATAATATGTATTGTCAAGAAATCCTCCCTTTATTACTAACTTAAGCCCTCATCTTGCTATTGTTTAATCCCATTTTCTCCTGAATGGTCCTCAGTAGCTAGAAGGAACAGCTGCTCACCATGCTTTGTATAATATCCCCTCATATATCTGAAGGCTGTTAAATCACCTGTCAGTCTTCTCTTCTCTTTGCTATATAACTCTAGTTGCTGTGACCTTCCCTCATAAATCTCATTTCCTAACCCTTGAATCATGTTTATTGCTCTCCACTGGATTTAGGAGTTCAGCACCTTGGACTTGTGAGGGTCTTGGAAAGTAATAATTGATGACAGCGATACCCCTCTCCATTTTTCCTCACCCCTGTTAGGTCATGAACACTCTTCTCCAAGGACTGGGAAAAACCAAACTGTAGGGGACAGTCACCTCTCAGGCTATATTTACTGTACTGTAATTCATTCATATGTTTCGAGGCCGTGTTTCATAGTGGTTAATTTTGATTGCCAGATTTCTGTCTTCCTACCATAGCCTTCTTCTGTAGAGTTAACAGAAAATGGACACTATTCAAGTGATATCCTTTTGTAAGTATCATATTGGAGAACAAGGTCCCAACCTATTAATAGGCCAACTGAACTAAGCCAGGCTTTTATTCTATCTTATTTATTCTGTTACAGTTCAAGGGATCTAACTTGATCTTTAGCATATCCACGCTTGATTTTCACAAGCAATCTTAGTAGACTTCATTACACTTTTCATAAGAAGATCTGAATTCAGGTCCTAACTCTGTATTACTAACCATGTGAATATGGAGCAGTCACTTAATCTCTGAGAATCAGTTTCCTCATTGTAAAAGGAGATGGTGATTTGTGCATGAGCTAGTTTGCAAGGTTAGGAGAAAAACACTTTGTAAATGTGCTGTATAAATATAAAATTATAATGGAATTCTACTGAATGCTCTATAGTGACCTAAAGTCTCTGCCTTAGGTCCATTATCAACAAGCATTTATTAAGTATCTAATTTTTTAGGGGATACAAACACACACAAAAATTAGACAGTCCTTCTTGTTAAAGAGATTAAATTATTTGGGGGGAGGTAACATTACATATGTAAGTATATATAAAATATATATAGATGCCTGGCCTTAGTGAGTGCTTAATAAATGCTTATTAGTTGATTGATGAAATACAAAATAATTTTCATGGAGAGTCACTGACAGTTGAGGGGGAAGGCCTCAAATGGGATGTGGTACTTAAATTTTGAAGGATGCCAAAGTTTCTAAGAGGTCCTGTGACCCAAAATATTTCAATAAAAGGTGGTTACTTTATTTTTAATAATAGCTCATTGGGATCTTGGATGTCCAGTAACAAAGCCACAGGGAATTTAGCTGTTGCTACAAGGCCCTCTTTATTAAAAGGACTAAAAGGAACCTTCTGGCTTAAGTTATGATATATTGCTGTGGACAGAGAGTAGATGAAGGAGTTATCCCAAGTCCTCTTCATTATATAAGCAATAGAATTGTCATTATTATTACTGTGTCCATTATCTGTCCTCTACCATTTTAGGAGGGGATAAGGGATAGGCTTATTACCGCTATATATAGTAAAGGATTATAAATATTCCTTGAATAAATTTGGGCTGAAGTGAATGGAAGAAAATTTGCCTCCAAATATTGTATTTATAAATTGGATCTATAAGGTTATCTAGACTGGTGAGTTGTGGGTGTGTGTTTTTAAGTAGTTTTCAGAAGCTTCCTTCAGACATTTCCTAGACATAATGTGGCCGAGATGCCCTAATAAGGGTAATAACTTTAAAAAAAAAGTATTAGGGTCAATGAGACCTATCACAGCTATTGGGTTTTTTGTTGAATATCATAATTTTAATTAAAAAAATATTTACACTGTAGTATGCTTGAGACTCAATAGCTTCTATTTTTATTGTTAAGTGAGCAGCAGGCAATATTACTTCTAAATATTTTTTTTTAATTTCAAGGAATAATATGGCTTTCACATTAAGAGGCAGCTAGTGGTACAGTGGATAGATCATTGGGGCAGGAAGAGCTGATTTCAAATATGGCCCCTACTAGCTGTGTGACCCTGAGCAAACTACTTAACCTTTGTCTCAGTTTTCTCAACTATAAAATGGGGATAATAATAGCACCTACCTCTTAGGGTTGTTGTGAGGATCAAATGAGTTATTTATTTAAAAGAAAATTCTTAGTACAGTGCCTGGGATTGTAGGTGTTATATAAATGTTCATTACTCTTCCTCACATTGTAAGCTACTATCTTTTTATTCAATGTGATTTATTCTAGAAGATTTCTCTCATTCTGGGTGTATTATAGTAAGCATCACCCATGCATTAACTGTATTTTCCTACTGCTTATGGTACACCTTCATTTCTCCATCCTACCATCATCTCAAGCAATATTATGTTGATTTCTGGGCACCCCATTTTAAGAATAATATTGACATGCTGCAGTTTCTGAGAGGGCCCTCGGATTGGAGAATGGTCTAGAGACCATGCCTTATATAAATTGGTTAAAAATCAGGGACACGTAGCCTAAAAAAGAGGTAGGGTGGGGGTAGGGATGATGATAGTTGCCTTAATATTGAAGGACTGTCATCTCTGTAGACAAGTGATGGTCTTGTTTTGCTTAGCCCCAGAAGGAAGAATTAGCAGTAGTAGGTGGAAGCTGTAGAGCTCCAGATATCTTTCAGTCAGATGTCAGGGGAAAAATGTCTAATAATTACCACTATTTAATGATTGAACTTGCTGATTCAGGAAGGAGAGATTCTTTCCAAGTCAGATAGTTAGATGTCCACCCCCTTACCTCTCCCCAGAAGGGCATGGAGGTGGTTAACAAGGTGTCCCATTAGGCACCATTCAGTTCAGCATCTTTATCAATGACCTGGATAAAGGAATGTGGATGAGATTTGTTGATGGCACAAAGCCTGGAAGGAATTACAAAAGTTCTAGATGACAGAATTGGCGTCCTCCAAGCTTTTGATAGTCTAGAAAGGTGGAGCTAACAAAATGAAATACATTAAGGATAGGTATTAGATCTTGTGCTTAAGTTTAAAAAGTAAACTGCATAAATCAAGGATGAGGAAGACATGGCCCAAAGGAGGTTTATGTGAAAAAAATTATATAGGGCTTCTGCTCATTATGTGCCATTTGAATAAAAAGTGTGATGAGAAAGAAATAAAAAATGAATGTGACCTTAGGCAAATCACTGTTAAGTCTCTAAGCACGGGTTTCACTACCATTTGTTGGGAATGTAGTAAATAGATTTTGTGCTTTGAGTAGTAGTTAGGCAAAATAATCTCTTAGATTCCTTCTAGCTCCAGGATCCTTTGAATACATGATGAATTGATTAATTAAAAATAAGAGCACCAGGTATAATGAGAAGGTACTATTATCCAGGGTAATACTGTAGAAGTTAGTGTAACAATACTTCACATATGTTTAGTCCTTTCCAGTAGAAAAGAACTTTAGGTACAAAATCTCATCAATTCATCACAGTTCCATGAGGTAGGTAGAGTCAGAATGATTATTACATTTTCACAGATGAAGATCTGAGATCTGAGGTTAGGATTTAGAGGCTGCCATTTACCCAATGCCACAGAACTAATAATAGCTCTGAATCCTATTTTCTACCTACTACAGATTTCATCATTATTAGTGTCCTTTTATTAAGTGTTCAGGAGCTCATCAAGGAATGATAATCTCTAGTATTCCCTAAGACCCAGCCGTCATCTTTACTTAACCAAATAGGGGCTTGTCCTTCCTAGTTGTTTACAGTTCCGTTATGTATTTCCATTCGGGAATCGGGGCATGGTTCTCTCTCTCTGTTCAATAAAAGTTCAGCAAGCTTCTTTAAATTACACTCTTGAGTCAAGCAATGCTTTAGAGAGAGGCCTTAATAGCTTCAGTGTTGTAAATGGCAAAGATATCCCATAGATATCATTATGTTTCTTCATGATTCAGTGTGGAAGTGAGTGATTTAAGAGCTTAATTTGAGTCTGTTTCACCCAGAGTCAAAGGCTCCTTAAGGGAATTAACAATTTTTTTCAGTACCTTTGTGAGCAAGCCAACTGACAGCATTCTTTCCACTTTATGCAGGGGAAGGTGAGATTTTTAAGCCCAGAATGGAAATCAGGTTCCCTGATTCTCTTTCAATATTCTTATTATCTCAAAGTGCAGAAAGGTCCAGTGAAAAGGGATGGAGATAGAATAACAATAACCTGCATTTGCTAGGAATGTACAGTTTTCCAAAGCAGGCTCACATATATTTTTTAATCCTAACTACAATTATGCCAGCACTTATTTTACGGAAGGAGAAACTGAGTCTCTAAGAGATTAAATAACTTACCCAAGGACACACAACTAGTTAATTACAGTATTGGGGCTAGAGATCATCTCTCCTGACTAGAATTTAATAATAATCATAATGATAAGTAATATTTAATAGCATATATTTATATTTAATGAACTTTACATGATATATAGATAAGTTTAAATAAATTTAGTATTCTATATTAATATGTAATATTACATAATATTTCATAATAAGAGGCTACAGTGTCCTTTCTACTACACCATAATGCTTGTCCCAGTGGGAAGGAAGACAGTTATCAAAGTAAAGGAGAGGGAAGAATGGGGGAAGGGAGGTGAGGGAATAAACTGATTATTGATAGAACAAGAGCCTGAGGAAGGTAAGAGAAAATGAGATGAGGAGCCTAGGTATATAGCTTAGGGAAGAAGATCTACCTGTTTTGGGTTAAGATGGTTGGGGAAAAATATGAAGATGCATAGATTGGAGTCTTGAGGAGTATAGGAAAGATTTGAATCATGACTCTGAACCATCTGGTGGGGTGTGAATCAGATGCAGCAAAAGGATTGCTGAACAGCATTGAAAAGTCAACTAAGGACTAGATAACAGGAATTTTTGTAAACCCTGTCAACACAGCTCTCTCTGTGATTGTTCCACAAGAATGGAAGGCCAAGAACTGGGAATTTAAAAAAAATAGAAACTGGTAATTGGCATAGCAGACATAGAGGAGAGAGTTGGGAGAGGGACTCTAGGATTCTGGAAAGGGCAGCCCTGAAAATGACCATGGAGTCTAGGTTGGGCATTGAAGTCAAACTAGGGCTTTTGCAGTAGACAAAAAGAAGTGGGGAGATGAAAAGTACAACGAGGGTTAAAGTAACTGTTACCATTGGTGTGGAGAGAGAGAGAGATGAAAGGTAAGATGGCGAGCACTCACCTTCAAAGCAGACTAAGCACAGAAGCTAGATCTTATACAAGTTTGCCAGATTCAGTTGTGCTCAAACCAGCAGTATGTCAGTGAATAGAATTTTGTGTGTGTGTGTGTGTGTGTGTGTGTGTGTGTGTGTGTGTGTGTGTATTATACAGTTGGATTTGATTATCTAAAACAGTTGCAGTTTGTACTGCCTATTTGCAATCTGTTCATCCAATACAGGATGGAAATGATACCCATCTCCAAGCAGTTGGCGTATCAAGTGATTATTCAGGCCTGGATCAGAAAAAAGTCTTAATCCTGGGTTTAGGCCCAATAGGTCATCATTTTTGAATCGACAGAGTCAGAAGACCTAGTGTTGAGGAATTCTTCAAACACTACGATGTGATCCTGGTCATTTCACAACTTTTCTAAGCCTCAAATTCCTCTGTGGAACAGAGATAATAATGCTCACGCTGTGTCCTTCACAGCAGCCTTAAGGTGCCGTGTTCATGTGAGTTACTGTTAGAAAGTCAAAATTGGATGAGGCCCCCCCCAGTTTCATTCTCACTCTCATGGCTGCTTTCTCCGCTCCACAATTTGGGACTTCATTTTAGTTTGCTCTTGGTTCACACTTTTATCTCAGAGTTTTTACAATAATAAATAAATATGGTAAGATATGATCACAAAATCATAACTTTTGAGCTAGAATGGACCTCAAAGACCATTTATCACAACCCTCTCATTCTACAAATGGGGAAACTAAGGCTTAGGGAGATTAAGTGACCTGCCCAATCACATAGGAAGCAAGTGGTTAGAGCTGGTCTATAAACCCAGGTTTTCTACTTCCAAATCCAGTGCCTGAATTCTTTTTCTTTTCACTCCTTCGGATAGTTTCTGTGGTTCTATATTTCTCTTAGTGCCCTTGATCTCTTTCTGTCCTCTTGAATATTTCTGTCACATCTTAAATATTACATTCCCTTAACAAATAGTGTTTGTGTCCCCACCTTTCTCCAAACTATCTTGCATGTATATATTCTTGTTTAATGTGAAACAATGAAAATTTGACAATAGGACATAAGAACATTGAGATGGAACTTTAAAAAAAAGAAAAATTTAAAAAATGATTGTGATAAACACAATGACAAAAGCAAACATAGAGATAGGGAACAAGGCACCGCAGTATCTCGTCTGATTCTCACCAGAAGCAGTGTTGCTTAGTAGAAATAGCACTGTGTATCAGGAGAAATGTAAGTCCTAGCTCCTCCTCTTTCTGACTGTGTGTGACTTTCATCAGTACAAGGCTCTAGTATTTTCATCATTAACTTTTTATGATTCTATATAACTCTGGGTAGCATAGCTGTTTATATCTAAAAGATGGATTAAACAAGTTCACTTAGTCCAATTCATTTACAATCTGACTAGATTTTCCTCCAAGGATGGCGAGAAGGAGAATATAAGGGAACAAACATTTATTAAACACCTAATGTGTTCTAGGTGTTACAAATATGATCTTATTTAAATCTCATAGCAACTCAGTAAGGTAGGTGCTATCATTATCTCCATTTTATGGTTGAGGTAACTGAGGCAGGCAAAGGTTAAATGACTTAACCAGGGTCACACAGCTAGAAAGCGTTGGAGGCTGGATTTGAATTTAAGTCTTCTTGACTCCAGATCCAGGCATCTCTCAACTTTACCTCAAATGGCCACATACATGAGACCAGATGCTCATTTAGTAAGAGAACATCTTTTCTTTGCACATAAATATATAGTGAGATTTATACAAATTTGATATTATAGGCCCTAAAAATAACAGTGTTTGGGAAAACCCATTCGCTTATTTTACTTCCATCAGTCATAAAATGTGAGTTTGTTTTCCTGAAGTCATTGTCTTGTCCCATCCAATTCATTTTGCACAGAGCCACCATAATAATCTTTCTAAAACAGTACTTAGACTTACCTCAGTAGTTATTGAATGTCTTCCAGGTTTCCAAGCTCTCTAGGACAGTGCTATATGGGAAACAAAAATAAATAAAACGCAGTCTTTGTCCTCCAAGAACTTATGAATCTAGAAGAGATGACAGGACAAACACACATGAAAGAGAGAGAAGAACGTTGTTATAGGCAGATAAAACAGCTAGAATTTATGAATTGATATTTACAAGAGTCCATAACTAGAGCAGAATTTTTGGGGTGAGAGAGGTATAGACAGTGTTTGAGATTAATGAGAAATGTTTGGATAGGTAGATTATGGTCAGTTTTGGAGGCAGATGGATTTGGATTTCAATTCATCAAACAATACTGTGTCCCAGGTTCTCCAGTAGGTGCTGTGAGAAAAACACAATTTAGATGTGACAAGGTGTCTTCGGTCATGGAGTTTGTTGTAATACCGATAATAATAGTAACTAAAAAAAAATTAGAAAAATAATAATACTAGCTAGTATTTGGAGCAGCTAGGTGGCACAGTAGAAAGAGTGCTGGGCCTGGGGTCAGAAAGGCACATCTTCCTGAGTTCAAATCTGGCCTCAGACACTTACTAGCTATGTGACCCTGGGCAAGTCACTTAACCCTGTCTGCCTCAGGTCCTCATCTGTAAAATAAGCTGGAGAAGGAAAACAGCAAACCACCCCAGTATCTTTGCCATGAAAACCTCAAATGGGGTCACAAAGAGTCAGGCATGGCTGCAAAAATGACTGACCTGAAAGTATTTGTATAATGCTTTAAGATTTGCAAAGAACTTAACATATGCTGTTTCATTTGATCATCGTAACAATCCTGCGAAATATGTATTATTGTCATCCCTAGTTTACAAGCGAAGAGACTGAGACAGAGAGAGAGAGAAACTGACTTGCCTAGGTTTCAAGTGTCTGATGCAACTCAGGTATTCCGGACCAGCGCTCTATTGACTCTGCCACCTCGCTGTAATAATAAGCATCAAAGAAGAGCACTATGAATTTTTGAGCAAGGTATTCATAAATTCAGCATCCCAGAATTGGAAGAGATCATCTGACTTGACCCATACCTGAGCAAGGGCTTCTCTCTATAGCGACCCCCAGATTGATTGTCTGGCATCTTCTAGAAGATGTCTAATGACGGGGAGCCCGCGTGCTGACTAGTGCCAAGGATCGTTTCTTCTGACTCCCACTTATTTACCTTTCTCTTATCTTCTCCTCTTTTTTATTTTTGGCTTTGAATCTGCATCTGAAACTTATTTCCAACAATTTCTCAAAGTGTGATAGAAGGTGGTGGATTGCACAGAATTTTTAAAGGGTGGGGAATAGTGAAGGTGAGAAACACAACATATGGTCACATTTTGTGGAGTTGTTTCAGTTCAGCTGAAGACGGGATGGAGACCATGTGTATGAGAGTTTGGATTGTCCTATGGAGCTGAACTTCCTCTCTGGTGTTAAAGCTGCTTCTTTTATCGCAACAGGATCCCCAGCTTACCTTAGTGGTCCTTATTTTATCAGTATGGTACAGGAGGAAAGAAGGATGCTAAACCAGAATTCAGAAGACTTGGGTTTTTGTTGACAGGGTTGTTGTTAGAATAAGTGGATACATCTGGACATGACAGCTTATTGTCAACTATAAAATCTTGGCCAGATATAAGGCCTTGTGGTTGCCCTTGTTATTATTTCAGTATATTACAGTGATGTTCCCAATTGTGGCGCTGTCTCCGTATTAGACCCAAACCAATCATTCCTCTAGATGTTTGTTTTTGTCTGCTCAGTGTTTAGCCGATGGGAATGTGGGACCAGATGATCTCCAAGGTCCCATCTAAACTCTAAAATTCTTTGATTCTCTAATTCTTTAACCCCAGTAACTGGTGTTTGTCCTTAAGGAGCCGGTTGCTAAATGTGTAGCCTCGTGCATTTTTATTTAAATTCAGCCATTTCTACATCCAGTTTATCCAGGCAGGCTTTTGAATTGCCCTGAGATTTTTCCATAGGGATTTTTTTTTTGGTTATGTTTTCATGACTTCTTACAATTTTATGTTAGAAATATTAGGACATTTTTATTCCTCAGGAATATATTACAGCTTATATGCTTCCATGGACTACTTCAGTGTCTCGTGTTACTGGGGTGGCGTTAATTCCCACAAGCTCTTTGTAGGTCTTGTCAAGCTGTATAGGTTTTGAGTACAGACCTGGCAATGAACTACATAGATATCAGTGGTCTAGGCACGAACATAACCACAGGTGACACTTGTCATCAGATATTGGCCACCAGGAAATGAATTTTGTTGGCCAGAGCAGCTTAAAAGAAGATCTCATCAAGATACCTAGGGTACAGGATCTGCAACAGTATGAGGGACACCAAACGGATCAATTTCTTGGATTTTTTTGAAATCCTGAAGTGCATATATGCAAAATAAAATGGGTGTATTTATAGACCTGAAATTGTAATGTAAGCATTACTAGAGGTAGCATTACTAGAAATTTGACACTGTCCTCGTGTGCATGTTCTGCATGGCACATGCATATTATTGGGGATGTTAATAGTCCACAGAGGCAGGCATTGCCGAGTCATTAACACATGGAGCTTGCATTTGTTATACATTGAAGAAGCCTTTTGGAATCAAGGATGCTACCTGGACAAATGTCATTTGTGACTGGTACCGTCCCATGATCTGTGCTTTTGCTTTTTCTCTTTCTGGCCTGCCACCAAGGGATTTTGCCTTGTTTTAGGGGTGGGAACATTCCAGTCTATCACAAATATACCCCCCATGGCCAGGAAATCTGGAGGGAGGGATTTTGCTCCATTGTGAAGGATAGAGCATAACACTAAAGCTGTATCTTCTGCTCACACTCTCAACCCTCAGATGCGACCCTCTCAGCATATTCTCACTCCTAATCAGTAAAGGATTGCAATTTGTAACAGAGAAACCCTACAAGATACACAGAGATACTACTCAGATTTCTGAAGCTGAGCCCTAAAGATGCCCTTTACCATTTGGCAGAAACACTGGGGCTCCACTGCTGAGCTACTATAGACATCTAATCTACTGTCTCCTTCCTCATTCTGTCCCACACCTCACTGTAGTTCACACAGGGGTTATAGGCTGGGCTGATCAGAGTGCCCCAGCACTGAAAGGAGTGCATATCTAGTATAAATACCTTCTAAGAGAGAGGGATATCTTAAGTTCAAATCCTGCCCTGGACATTTACTAGGTAGATGGGTTATTTAAATAGGGAGTGGGAAGGGAGAAGGGAAGAGGAAAGGGAATAAACATTTAGATAATACCTACTATGTACCAGGCATTGTACCAAGTCCTTTAATGGGATAATAGTAGCACTTATTCCACAGGATTGTTGTAAGGATCAAAGGAGATAACATAAAGAAAACATTTTGTAAACCTTAATGTCGGTGGTGTAGTGTATAGAGCACAGGGCCTGGAGTTGGGAAGACCTGAGTACAAATATGACCTCAGGCACTACTAGCTAGCTGTTTGAACCTGGGCCTGTCACTTAACCCTGTTTACCTCAGTTTCCTCATCTGTAAAATGAGCTGGAGAAGGATATGGCAAACCATTCCGGTATCTTTGCCAAGAAAACCCCAAAAGGTCACACAGAATCGGATATGACTGGGGGGAAAAAAACCTAAACTAAACAACAAACCTTAAAGTGCTAAATAAATGCTATTGATGAAGATGAGGAGGAGGAGGAGGAGTAGCTCATCCCCTAGCCTTCCTTTGTGTCCTCCCTTCCCATTACTAACATTTTGATGCTCAACTCCAGTCCCCAGTATTTTCTCCATCCGTTTGGCTTGTTGCTTACAGAAAAAGCTTCATCTAGGGTGGCAGGCTGCTTACAATTTCAGTTAGAGACAACGCCTTCCAGATTGGCCTTTTGAACTCCTTACCCTCTCCTCACACTGCACTGATACCATTATCCTCTTTATTTTGCAAAGGAGGCTGTTCCCCATAGTAGCTATAACCCTCACACACAGGGTGCTGATCACCAAGTCGCCCATCCAGTTGTCTGAAAAATCTGGCAAGTTGGCACCATTTATTGACATCAGGATGCATAACTGATCCAGTTTGATATTTCAACCCCTAGTGCAGAAACTAGCTGTCATCTCTCTTACTGTTCTGGGCACAGCATGGCTGTGCTACTGGCTTGAAGCCCATGCTCCTACGAGGATGGCTGAAGGTTCATCTTGCTTTATCCTAACCAGAAAGTCAACACGTATTTACATCAGCCAGAAATAATTTTCGTAGGATAGTCAACTTATTCCCTTCTTTTTATTCAGCTCCTACCCCTAAAACTAAGTGTTCCTGTTGGGGAGCTAATGATGGTTTTTGACGGACTTTGTTTCCTAATGGAGGATTGGCAAAGCATTGCCATGGATGACTACCAAACATGTGTTTATCACTCTGCGGCTTAAAGGTTTCCAGACAGATATTAAGTAATTTCTTCTCCTCTTGTATAGGCAACAAGACAGTATTAATCCATCACAATCCTTTGGTTTTACTGAAGATTGAGCTGAAAGAGTGTGTGACAAATATTCTCCGTCAGATACTACTCTTAGTGCTCCATTTCTTAAGATGCCGTGTGGACAGTAGCTTTCTGGACAGCCAGGCATGTCGCACCCCAAACCCCAGGGATGCTAGAGCTTCTACGGTCCTGGAAGTAGGGGAATCTAAGGCTTTCGTCAGAGACGTCCCTGGACCTGAGTTCTCTTTTAGACTGTGGCACCTTTATGGGTATAAGCTGCTCATAGCTTGTTGCTTTCATTGTAATCCAACTTTAGTCCAGAATGTGAGATATTCTCCATTGAAAGCCAGGAGCCACAGGGGAATTTGGGTACCACCTAGGCTCTCTTAAGAGTCCTTCAGATCTCTGTCATTTTCCAAGTCTAGATGAGGGAAGGCACGAGGGTTAATGGGTACAGTCACCGGATTCAGAGATAAAAGCAATCATTGTAATCATTGACCCAGTTCCTTCATTTTATAGGCAACTTTAAATGACTTCTCCAAGGTCGAATAAGAAATGACAGACCCAGGATTCAAACGCAGGCCTGACCCTGTGCAACATTCTTTCCACTGCTTCAAACTGCCTGTCATATTAAATCACAGCCTGGTCTAGTGTGCATGCTGTGACTGTCTATAAATGACCACTAATAATAGATACTGCAGCAGGGATTCCTGCTCAGGTACAGGGTTGGGCTAGAAGCTTTGGAAGTCTCTTTTCACCTCTGAAATTCTGTGAATCTTTATGTGCCCTGATCTCCCCTTCACTGCCCCAAGCTGGCTACAGACAAAGTCCCCAGCCCTGCCCCTTTGCCAGCGGCATTCAAGGGCAACCCAAAACTCAATGCTCATATGTTTAGGGGTGCATCCTGAGTGCAGCAAATGGAAATTACTGACTGAGCCATAGAATGGCCCAAATTTTATAAGAGCTTTGGCAGGAATGAATGATACACAATGAGGCAAGCAGTATCAACTTCTGAGAGATGATGTTTTCATTACAGCGCAGGAAAGCCTTGTGTTCAGATCCTAGCTCTGATATTTATTAGTTGTATAATTTTGAGCAGGTTATTTGTTCCTGTCTGAGACTCAGTTTCTTCACCTCTAAAATGGGGCTCATATTGATGGGATTTCCCTTGATAAGCCCTAGAGCTAATAGCAGTAGTGGTAATCACAAAGTGATCCATGTAGCAGGTGAGCCAGAGGGGTTGGCCAGGACAGCAGGAGATGACAGAAATCTCCCATCCCCAATACAGATGCGACAGGAAAGCACACACAGTATGGGATACCTGCCTCTGTCCCAGTCTGTGAGACTGATTTTCTCTCTGTCAACTCTATTTTAGAATTTAGACCTCTGATACTTGGTTCAGGAGAGGGTAAAAAAAGTATTGATATTTCAGCAAGAACTAAAGAATTGCTATTTTTTAAGCCATCAGCATCATATGCCATTACTGAGAGTTACACAGGAGATAACCATTGGATTGCTGTCTGTCTATCTTCACCTTATCCTAAGTCCCCTCATGATCCATAATCACTTACCTTGTTCCTCAAATAAAATGATTTCATCTTACATTTACTTTATCGTGTACAAGTAGTTTGCAGATAGACGGTGAAGTATCCTCCATCCTGTGTGCATTGATGCATGGGATTATGGCATCATGTTGTTCCATAGAAAGATGTTGTTACCAGGTGATTCTGCTGTCCTAGGCGAGGAGACCAATAACAATGACATAATAGTCTTATTAAGTGCATGGTTACTCTTCCATAGCTCATAACTCATTGTCAACCTAGTTATTACACATTGGTGGAACAGAGTCAAGTGTTAATTGGCATGGCTGCCACATTCCATCTCCTAGAGAATCCTTCCTTCACACACCTGAGTGCCTGTGTCTAGAACTTTGTATAGGCATTTCCCAAGCTTGCCTTTCAAAGTGTTGTTAGAAAAGTGAAAGCCAAGTGGAAAAGATGCTTTATCTTCAGTGGGCGAGAAATGTGATAGAAACGGCACTTGTTTGAAAAGTGCTTTAGCATTGGTCTGGACTCTTGTCTAACACAATGATCCTTTAAAGTATGTGTCCTTTGGAAAAAAAGAAGATAAACTGTGTGCTGTGTACATCAGTTACCGGTGAGAACGTCTATGAGAGGGTAGCAAAGAACAATTCTTAAAATGTGTGAATACCACTCTAAGATAAAAAACTTAATTGCAGTTTAGACTTCAGATTTATTTGAAAAGGGGATAATGATAGTAATTACCCAGTTTGAGTTTTGTGGAAGGCTAATTAGATCCCCAAAGCATTTGTATGTACAAGGAGAGCCATAAATACAAAAGACCATCTGGTCCTTATCAGCTTACAACACTAACACTGTCTGTAATTATTTTTTCTATATTGTTTTGATGTTGACATTTTATAGAGCAATACTTTCTACCCTGGTTAGGGAGTAACCTGTACTTCTGAAAGTCTGAGTGTGTTATCTCTCCCCACCCCCTAGTGTATCAGGTCTCCATAGGCATGCTCCAAAGGAGAACATGGTTGCTCAGAGGTATAGGTAATCTTTTATTCCCCCATCTGTAAAATGGGATAACAATCATTGTACTGTTTGTCTTCTTGGGGTGTTGTGGTAAGGCATATGATGTGCTTTATAAATCATATCTCACCTGATAGCTATTTATCATTGTTGACTTTTTATAAAGCCAAAAATTGTTTCTAAGTTTTGCTAAACTGTTTCGCTTACATTTCTAACTAGTAATTTGGTCTTTCAAATATTCTGGATATAGTATCATTAGTAATAATCCAGAAGAGAAAAGAAATATACCTTATAAACAGTCTTTCCTACTTATATAGCACTTAAAGCATTTCTTTCCAGGAAACTATGAGGTAAGAAGTCTGAGTACTATCTTATTCACTTTCCAGATGAAGAAACTAGTCAATGACAGGTCACTTGAATTATTCCAGGTCACACAGCTAGTCAATGTTAGAGGTAAGATTCAAACCCAGTTCTCCTGACTCCCAGTTCATTACTCCTCCCAGTCAATAATCATGTTGTCCTCTTCACTTTATGATCATTGTGCGTTCATTAAAGTGCGTGACTTATGTATTTATTCTTCAGGGGAACGATTTTTACCCACCTTTAGGCTTAGCATTGGGCTAGACACTTGGTAGAATAGAGAAGAAATAGAATAAATATAGAATAAATCTGAGCACAAGATGCTTACCGATTAGTTGAAAAATCAGAAACTAGAGAAGAATCAGAAACTAGAACCCTTGTATCATGTAAATCTGAAAAAGGTAGAGTGGCACACAGTGTGGATGCAACCAAAATAGTTTTTGTTTATAATGTGATTCTCACAATGTTTTATAGGTGAGCAATCTTGAGGCTGAGAGAGGTTAAATGGCTTTTTTAGGATCACACAGGTGAGTTCTAGAATAATAATTGAAACAGGGAAAGAGGTAGCCCTCAGACCTTTCTCCAGTTTGTTACATGATGTTCCTACAGTGAGTGAACTCACCCCTTCACTTTTTTTTCCTTTTTGGTGAGGCAGTCAGGGTTAAGTGACTTACCCAGGGTCACACAGCTAGTAAGTTTCAATGTCTGAGGCCGAATTTGAATTCAGGTCTTCCTGACTCCAAGGCCAGAGCTCTATCCACTGTGCCTAGCTGCCCCTACCCCTTCACTCTTGAATGCGGTGAGGGTGAGAGAGAGAGAGAGAGAGAGAGAGAGAGAGAGAGAAATAGAGAGAGAGAGAGAGAAACTGAACCATAGGCATCCTGTTATTTAGCCAGTGGAAAAAGGCTGCTCTCACCCATGTGGCATGCCAACTCTAGTCCTCCTATGACCCAGAAGCAGGTTTCTGTCATATGAATGCCTTCATCTCTGGTAATCCAAGCATGTGTCAAGCCTGGGTTGCATTAGAATGGAAGTTCAAATACCTATGTACCTTCCAGTAGTATGAGCTACAAAAATGACTTTTGGGAGTCCTTGAAAATCAACTTTTGATTCTCTTTTTCAGATTTTCTGATGCTAAGAAATTGCCTGAGTTTAACCAGACCTCTAAATAGTACTTTTCTTTATATACCAAAGAGACCCCTGGTAGTCCAGGTTGATTAGAAGATGATGGTGGGTGCCAGAGGCTATTGCTTAAATGAAAGGGAAGCTCTAAAGCCAGAATGAAATCTACTTTCTTCTCTTACTGAATTTTAGTTTAATCCAATTGTGGAAAAGTGTCTCCTCTTAAAGCACTGCATACTAAGCTATGGAGTTTTCTCTCTCTCTCTCTCTCTCTCTCCCTCTCTCTCTCTCTCTCTCTC